>NW_027669614.1:0-72000 GCF_964212035.1 Myotis nattereri | reverse complement strand
GTTTTTAATCATTTCTGGAAACTCTAATTACGTATTTAAGAGTTTTACCACAACTAGAGAGTTTTCTTACAAATATGTACTGGAACCGTCAGGATTTTAACAGAGTCATACAAAACTCGCCAGAGTAATGGGGCCTCAATTGTAAACATACGCAGTTTAGACCTCACTCACAGGCTTTCTACACAAATTTTGAGCTGTATAAACAAGAATTCCTAATATTTGAAAGCAAATTCAACTGATAACGCTCCCTAACGTCCCCGGAGTTGTAAATATTGTCACTTTGCTGGTCATTTCACGGCTTTCCACTGGTAATGTCTGTGATTACAAACGGCAGGAAATGTAGGAAGAATCGATTTACTTTAATTTCAAGGGGTTCTTCCAAGTTTTTAATCATTTCTGGAAACTCTAATTACGTATTTAAGAGTTTTACCACAACTAGAGAGTTTTCTTACAAATATGTACTGGAACAGTCAGGATTTTAACAGAGTCACACAAAAGTCGCCAGAGTAATGCGGCCTCAATTGTAAACATAAACAGTACAGTCCTCACTTACAGGCTTTCTGCACAAATTTTGAGCTGTATAAACAAGAATTCCTAATATTTGAAAGCAAATTCAAGTGAAAACGCTCCCTAAACTGCCCAGAGTTGTAAATATTGTCACTTTGCTGGTCATTTCACGGCTTTCCACTGGTAATGTCTGTGATTACAAACGGCAGGAAATGTAGGAAGAATCGAATTACTTTAATTTCAAGGGGTTCTTCCAAGTTTTTAATCATTTCTGGAAACTCTAATTACGTATTTTAAGAGTTTTACCACAACTAGAGAGTTTTCTTACAAATATGTACTGGAACCGTCTGGATTTTAACAGAGTCACACAAAAGTCGCCAGAGTAATGCGGCCTCAATTGTAAACATAAGCAGTACAGTCCTCACTTACAGGCTTTCAATACAAATTTTGAGCTGTATAAACAAGAATTCCAAATATTTGAAAGCAAATTCAAGTGAAAACGCTCCCTAAAGTGCCCAGAGTTGTAAATATTATCAGTTTGCTGGTCATTTCACAGCTTTCCACTGGTAATGTCTGTGATTACAAACGGCAGGAAATGTAGGAAGAATCGATTTACTTTAATTTCAAGGGGTTCTTCCAAGTTTTTAATCATTTCTGGAAACTCTAATTACGTATTTAAGAGTTTTACCACAACTAGAGAGTTTTCTTACAAATATGTACTGGAACCGTCAGGATTTTAACAGAGTCATACAAAACTCGGCAGAGTAATGGGGCCTCAATTGTAAACATACGCAGTTTAGACCTCACTCACAGGCTTTCTACACAAATTTTGAGCTGTATAAACAAGAATTCCTAATATTTGAAAGCAAATTCAACTAATAACGATCCCTAAAGTGCCCGGAGTTGTAAATATTATCAGTTTGCTGGTCATTTCAAGGCTTTCCACTGGTGATGTCTGTGATAACAAACGGCAGGAAATGTAGGAAGAATCTATTTACTTTAATTTCAAGGGGTTCTTCCAAGTTTTTAATCATTTCTGGAAACTCTAATTACGTATTTTAAGAGTTTTACCACGACTAGAGAGCTTTCTTACAAATATGTACTGGAACCGTCAGGATTTTAAAAGAGTCATACAAAAGTCGCCAGAGTAATGCGGCCTCAATTGTAAACATAAGCAGTACAGTCCTCCCTTACAGGCTTTCTACACAAATTTTTAGCTGTATAAACAAGAATTCCTAATATTTGAAAGCAAATTCAAGTGAAAACGCTCCCTAAAGTGCCCAGAGTTGTAAATATTATCAGTTTGCTGGTCATTTCACGGCTTTCCACTGGTAATGTCTGTGATTACAAACGGCAGGAAATGTAGGAATAATCTATTTACTTTAATTTCAAGGGGTTCTTCCAAGTTTTTAATCATTTCTGGAAACTCTGATTATGTATTTTAAGAGTTTTACCACAACTAGAGAGTTTTCTTACAAATATGTACTGGAACCGTCAGGATTTTAACAGAGTCACACAAAACTCGCCAGAGTAATGGGGCCTCAATTGTAAACATACGCAGTTTAGACCTCACTCACAGGCTTTCTACACAAATTTTGAGCTGTATAAACAAGAATTCCTAATATTTGAAAGCAAATTCAACTGATAACGCTCCCTAAAGTGCCCGGAGTTGTAAATATTGTCACTTTGCTGGTCATTTCACGGCTTTCCACTGGTAATGTCTGTGATTACAAACGGCAGGAAATGTAGGAAGAATCGATTTACTTTAATTTCAAGGGGTTCTTCCAAGTTTTTAATCATTTCTGGAAACTCTAATTACGTATTTAAGAGTTTTACCACAACTGGAGAGTTTTCTTACAAATATGTACTGGAACCGTCAGGATTTTAACAGAGTCACACAAAAGTCACCAGAGTAATGCGGCCTCAATTGTAAACATAAGCAGTACAGTCCTCCCTTACAGGCTTTCTACACAAATTTTGAGCTGTATAAACAAGAATTCCAAATATTTGAAAGCAAATTCAAGTGAAAACGCTCCCTAAAGTGCCCAGAGTTGTAAATATTATCAGTTTGCTGGTCATTTCACAGCTTTCCACTGCTAATGTCTGTGATTACAAACGGCAGGAAATGTAGGAAGAATTGATTTACTTTAATTTCAAGGGGTTCTTCCAAGTTTTTAATCATTTCTGGAAACTCTAATTACGTATTTAAGAGTTTTACCACAACTAGAGAGTTTTCTTACAAATATGTACTGGAACCGTCAGGATTTTAACAAGTCATACAAAACTCGCCAGAGTAATGGGGCCTCAATTGTAAACATACGCAGTTTAGACCTCACTCACAGGCTTTCTACACAAATTTTGAGCTGTATAAACAAGAATTCCTAATATTTGAAAGCAAATTCAACTGATAACGCTCCCTAATGTGCCCGGAGTTGTAAATATTGTCACTTTGCTGGTCATTTCACGGCTTTCCACTGGTAATGTCTGTGATTACAAACGGCAGGAAATGTAGGAAGAATCGAATTACTTTAATTTCAAGGGGTTCTTCCAAGTTTTTAATCATTTCTGGAAACTCTGATTACGTATTTTAAGAGTTTTACCACAACTAGAGAGTTTTCTTACAAATATGTACTGGAACCGTCAGGATTTTAACAGAGTCACACAAAAGTCGCCAGAGTAATGAGGCCTCAATTGTAAACATAAGCAGTACAGTCCTCACTTACAGGCTTTCTACACAAATTTTGAGCTGTATAAACAAGAATTCCTAATATTTGAAAGCAAATTCAAGTGAAAACGCTCCCTAAAGTGCCCAGAGTTGTAAATATTATCAGTTTGCTGGTCATTTCACAGCTTTCCACTGCTAATGTCTGTGATTACAAACGGCAGGAAATGTAGGAAGAATTGATTTACTTTAATTTCAAGGGGTTCTTCCAAGTTTTTAATCATTTCTGGAAACTCTAATTACGTATTTAAGAGTTTTACCACAACTAGAGAGTTTTCTTACAAATATGTACTGGAACCGTCAGGATTTTAAAAGAGTCATACAAAAGTCACCAGAGTAATGCGGCCTCAATTGTAAACATAAGCAGTACAGTCCTCCCTTACAGGCTTTCTACACAAATTTTGAACTGTATAAACAAGAATTCCTAATATTTGAAAGCAAATTCAAGTGAAAACGCTCCCTAAAGTGCCCAGAGTTGTAAATATTATCAGTTTGCTGGTCATTTCACAGCTTTCC
This sequence comes from Myotis nattereri, assembly GCF_964212035.1. NCBI lineage: Eukaryota > Metazoa > Chordata > Mammalia > Chiroptera > Vespertilionidae > Myotis > Myotis nattereri. The sequence continues at coordinate 68,255 of NW_027669614.1, read as the reverse complement.
ACTGGTAATGTCTGTGATTACAAACGGCAGAAAATGTAGGAATAATCTATTTACTTTAATTTCAAGGGGTTCTTCCAAGTTTTTAATCATTTCTGGAAACTCTGATTACGTATTTTAAGAGTTTTACCAGAACTAGAGAGTTTTCTTACAAATATGTACTGGAACCGTCAGGATTTTAACAGAGTCACACAAAACTCGCCAGAGTAATGGGGCCTCAATTGTAAACATACGCAGTTTAGACCTCACTCACAGGCTTTCTACACAAATTTTGAGCTGTATAAACAAGAATTCCTAATATTTGAAAGCAAATTCAACTGAAAACGCTCCCTAAAGTGCCCGGAGTTGTAAATATTATCAGTTTGCTGGTCGTTTCACGGCTTTCCACAGGTAATGTCTGTGATTACAAACGGCAGGAAATGTAGGAAGAATCGATTTACTTTAATTTCAAGGGGTTCTTCCAACTTTTTAATCATTTCTGGAAACTGTAATTGCGTATTTTAAGAGTTTTACCAAAACTAGAGACTTTTCTTACAAATATGTACTGGAACCGTCAGAATTTTAACAGAGTCACACAAAACTCGCCAGAGTAATGCGGCCTCAATTGTAAACATAAGCAGTAAAGTCCTCCCTTACAGGCTTTCTACACAAATTTTGAGCTGTATAAACAAGAATTCCTAATATTTGAAAGCAAATTCAACTGATAACGATCCCTAAAGTGCCCGGAGTTGTAAATATTATCAGTTTGCTGGTCATTTCAAGGCTTTCCACTGGTGATGTCTGTGATAACAAACGACAGGAAATGTAGGAAGAATCTATTTACTTTAATTTCAAGGGGTTCTTCCAAGTTTTTAATCATTTCTGGAAACTCTAATTACGTATTTTAAGAGTTTTACCACGACTAGAGAGCTTTCTTACAAATATGTACTGGAACCGTCAGGATTTTAAAAGAGTCATACAAAAGTCGCCAGAGTAATGCGGCCTCAATTGTAAACATAAGCAGTACAGTCCTCCCTTACAGGCTTTCTACACAAATTTTGAGCTGTATAAACAAGAATTCCTAATATTTGAAAGCAAATTCAAGTGAAAACGCTCCCTAAAGTGCCCAGAGTTGTAAATATTATCAGTTTGCTGGTCATTTCACGGCTTTCCACTGGTAATGTCTGTGATTACAAACGGCAGGAAATGTAGGAATAATCTATTTACTTTAATTTCAAGGGGTTCTTCCAAGTTTTTAATCATTTCTGGAAACTCTGATTATGTATTTTAAGAGTTTTACCACAACTAGAGAGTTTTCTTACAAATATGTACTGGAACCGTCAGGATTTTAACAGAGTCACACAAAACTCGCCAGAGTAATGGGGCCTCAATTGTAAACATACGCAGTTTAGACCTCACTCACAGGCTTTCTACACAAATTTTGAGCTGTATAAACAAGAATTCCTAATATTTGAAAGCAAATTCAACTGAAAACGCTCCCTAAAGTGCCCGGAGTTGTAAATATTATCAGTTTGCTGGTCATTTCACGGCTTTCCACAGGTAATGTCTGTGATTACAAACGGCAGGAAATGTAGGAAGAATCTATTTACTTTAATTTGAAGGGGTTCTTCCAAGTTTTTAATCATTTTGAAAACTGTAATTGCGTATTTTAAGAGTTTTACCACAACTAGAGACTTTTCTTACAAATATGTACTGGAACCGTCAGAATTTTAACAGAGTCACACAAAACTCGCCGGAGTAATGCGGTCTCAATTGTAAACATAAGCAGTACAGTGCTCACTTACAGGCTTTCTGCACAAATTTTGAGCTGTATAAACAAGAATTCCTAATATTTGAAAGCAAATTCAAGTGAAAACGCTCCCTAAAGTGCCTGGAGTTGTAAATATTATCAGTTTGCTGGTCATTTCACGGCTTTCCACTGGTAATGTCTGTGATTACAAACGGCAGGAAATGTAGGAAGAATCGATTTACTTTAATTTCAAGGGGTTCTTCCAAGTTTTTAATCATTTCTGGAAACTCTAATTACGTACTTTAAGAGTTTTACCACAACTTGAGAGTTTTCTTACAAATATGTACTGGAACCGTCAGGATTTTAAAAGAGTCATACAAAAGTCACCAGAGTAATGCGGCCTCAATTGTAAACATAAGCAGTACAGTCCTCCCTTACAGGCTTTCTACACAAATTTTGAGCTGTATAAACAAGAATTCCTAATATTTGAAAGCAAATTCAAGTGAAAACGCTCCCTAAAGTGCCCAGAGTTGTAAATATTATCAGTTTGCTGGTCATTTCACAGCTTTCCACTGGTAATGTCTGTGATTACAAACGGCAGGAAATGTAGGAAGAATCGATTTACTTTAATTTCAAGGGGTTCTTGCAAGTTTTTAATCATTTCTGGAAACTCTAATTACGTATTTAAGAGTTTTACCACAACTAGAGAGTTTTCTTACAAATATGTACTGGAACCGTCAGGATTTTAAAAGAGTCATAAAAAAGTCGCCAGAGTAATGGGGCCTCAATTGTAAACATACGCAGTTTAGACCTCACTCACAGGCTTTCTACACAAATTTTGAGCTGTATAAACAAGAATTCCTAATATTTGAAAGCAAATTCAACTGAAAACGCTCCCTAAAGTGCCTGGAGTTGTAAATATTATCAGTTTGCTGGTCATTTCACGGCTTTCCACTGGTAATGTCTGTGATTACAAACGGCAGGAAATGTAGGAAGAATCGATTTACTTTAATTTCAAGGGGTTCTTCCAAGTTTTTAATCATTTCTGGAAACTCTAATTACGTATTTAAGAGTTTTACCACAACTAGAGAGTTTTCTTACAAATATGTACTGGAACCGTCAGGATTTTAACAGAGTCATACAAAACTCGCCAGAGTAATGGGGCCTCAATTGTAAACATACGCAGTTTAGACCTCACTCACAGGCTTTCTACACAAATTTTGAGCTGTATAAACAAGAATTCCTAATATTTGAAAGCAAATTCAACTAATAACGATCCCTAAAGTGCCCGGAGTTGTAAATATTATCAGTTTGCTGGTCATTTCAAGGCTTTCCACTGGTGATGTCTGTGATAACAAACGGCAGGAAATGTAGGAAGAATCTATTTACTTTAATTTCAAAGGGTTCTTCCAAGTTTTTAATCATTTCTGGAAACTCTAATTACGTATTTTAAGAGTTTTACCACGACTAGAGAGCTTTCTTACAAATATGTACTGGAACCGTCAGGATTTTAACAGAGTCACACAAAAGTCGCCAGAGTAATGCGGCCTCAATTGTAAACATAAGCAGTACAGTGCTCACTTACAGGCTTTCTGCACAAATTTTGAGCTGTATAAACAAGAATTCCTAATATTTGAAAGCAAATTCAAGTGAAAACGCTCCCTAAAGTGCCTGGAGTTGTAAATATTATCAGTTTGCTGGTCATTTCACGGCTTTCCACTGGTAATGTCTGTGATTACAAACGGCAGGAAATGTAGGAAGAATCGATTTACTTTAATTTCAAGGGGTTCTTCCAAGTTTTTAATCATTTCTGGAAACTCTAATTACGTACTTTAAGAGTTTTACCACAACTTGAGAGTTTTCTTACAAATATGTACTGGAACCGTCAGGATTTTAAAAGAGTCATACAAAAGTCACCAGAGTAATGCGGCCTCAATTGTAAACATAAGCAGTACAGTCCTCCCTTACAGGCTTTCTACACAAATTTTGAGCTGTATAAACAAGAATTCCTAATATTTGAAAGCAAATTCAAGTGAAAACGCTCCCTAAAATGCCCAGAGTTGTAAATATTATCAGTTTGCTGGTCATTTCACAGCTTTCCACTGGTAATGTCTGTGATTACAAACGGCAGGAAATGTAGGAAGAATCGATTTACTTTAATTTCAAGGGGTTCTTGCAAGTTTTTAATCATTTCTGGAAACTCTAATTACGTATTTAAGAGTTTTACCACAACTAGAGAGTTTTCTTACAAATATGTACTGGAACCGTCAGGATTTTAAAAGAGTCATAAAAAAGTCGCCAGAGTAATGGGGCCTCAATTGTAAACATACGCAGTTTAGACCTCACTCACAGGCTTTCTACACAAATTTTGAGCTGTATAAACAAGAATTCCTAATATTTGAAAGCAAATTCAACTGAAAACGCTCCCTAAAGTGCCTGGAGTTGTAAATATTATCAGTTTGCTGGTCATTTCACAGCTTTCCACTGGTAATGTCTGTGATTACAAATGGCAGGAAATGTAGGAAGAATCGATTTACTTTAATTTCAAGGGGTTCTTCCAAGTTTTTAATCATTTCTGGAAACTCTAATTACGTATTTAAGAGTTTTACCACAACTAGAGAGTTTTCTTACAAATATGTACTGGAACCGTCAGGATTTTAACAGAGTCATACAAAACTCGCCAGAGTAATGGGGCCTCAATTGTAAACATACGCAGTTTAGACCTCACTCACAGGCTTTCTACACAAATTTTGAGCTGTATAAACAAGAATTCCTAATATTTGAAAGCAAATTCAACTGATAACGCTCCCTAAAGTGCCCGGAGTTGTAAATATTATCAGTTTGCTGGTCATTTCACGGCTTTACACTGGTAATGTCTGTGATTACAAACGGCAGGAAATGTAGGAAGAATCGATTTACTTTAATTTCAAGGGGTTCTTCCAAGTTTTTAATCATTTCTGGAAACTCTAATTACGTATTTAAGAGTTTTACCACAACTTGAGAGTTTTCTTACAAATATGTACTGGAACCGTCAGGATTTTAACAGAGTCACACAAAAGTCGCCAGAGTAATGCGGCCTCAATTTTAAACATAAGCAGTACAGTCCTCCCTTACAGGCTTTCTGTACAAATTTTGAGCTGTATAAACAAGAATTCCAAATATTTGAAAGCAAATTCAAGTGAAAACGCTCCCTAAAGTGCCTGGAGTTGTAAATATTGTCACTTTGCTGGTCATTTCACGGCTTTCCACTGGTAATGTCTGTGATTACAAACGGCAAGAAATGTAGGAAGAATCGAATTACTTTAATTTCAAGGGGTTCTTCCAAGTTTTTAATCATTTCTGGAAACTCTAATTACGTATTTTAAGAGTTTTACCACAACTAGAGAGTTTTCTTACAAATATGTACTGGAACCGTCAGGATTTTAACAGAGTCACACAAAAGTCGCCAGAGTAATGCGGCCTCAATTGTAAACATAAGCAGTACAGTCCTCACTTTCAGGCTTTCTATACAAATTTTGAGCTGTATAAACAAGAATTCCAAATATTTGAAAGCAAATTCAAGTGAAAACGCTCCCTAAAGTGCCCAGAGTTGTAAATATTATCAGTTTGCTGGTCATTTCACAGCTTTCCACTGCTAATGTCTGTGATTACAAATGGCAGGAAATGTAGGAAGAATTGATTTACTTTAATTTCAAGGGGTTCTTCCAAGTTTTTAATCATTTCTGGAAACTCTAATTACGTATTTAAGAGTTTTACCACAACTAGAGAGTTTTCTTACAAATATGTACTGGAACCGTCAGGATTTTAACAAGTCATACAAAACTCGCCAGAGTAATGGGGCCTCAATTGTAAACTTACGCAGTTTAGACCTCACTCACAGGCTTTCTACACAAATTTTGAGCTGTATAAACAAGAATTCCTAATATTTGAAAGCAAATTCAACTGATAACGCTCCCTAATGTGCCCGGAGTTGTAAATATTGTCACTTTGCTGGTCATTTCACGGCTTTCCACTGGTAATGTCTGTGATTACAAACGGCAGGAAATGTAGGAAGAATCGAATTACTTTAATTTCAAGGGGTTCTTCCAAGTTTTTAATCATTTCTGGAAACTCTGATTACGTATTTTAAGAGTTTTACCACAACTAGAGAGTTTTCTTACAAATATGTACTGGAACCGTCAGGATTTTAACAGAGTCACACAAAACTCGCCAGAGTAATGGGGCCTCAATTGTAAACATACGCAGTTTAGACCTCACTCACAGGCTTTCTACACAAATTTTGAGCTGTATAAACAAGAATTCCTAATATTTGAAAGCAAATTCAACTGAAAACGCTCCCTAAAGTGCCCGGAGTTGTAAATATTATCAGTTTGCTGGTCATTTCACGGCTTTCCACAGGTAATGTCTGTGATTACAAACGGCAGGAAATGTAGGAAGAATCTATTTACTTTAATTTGAAGGGGTTCTTCCAAGTTTTTAATCATTTCTGGAAACTGTAATTGCGTATTTTAAGAGTTTTACCAAAACTAGAGACTTTTCTTACAAATATGTACTGGAACCGTCAGAATTTTAACAGAGTCACACAAAACTCGCCAGAGTAATGGGGCCTCATTTGTAAACATAAGCAGTACAGTCCTCCCTTACAGGCTTTCTACACAAATTTTGAGCTGTATAAACAAGAATTCCTAATATTTGAAAGCAAATTCAACTGATAACGCTCCCTAAAGTGCCCGGAGTTGTAAATATTATCAGTTTGCTGGTCATTTCACGGCTTTACACTGGTAATGTCTGTGATTACAAACGGCAGGAAATGTAGGAAGAATCGATTTACTTTAATTTCAAGGGGTTCTTCCAAGTTTTTAATCATTTCTGGAAACTCTAATTACGTATTTAAGAGTTTTACCACAACTTGAGAGTTTTCTTACAAATATGTACTGGAACCGTCAGGATTTTAACAGAGTCACACAAAAGTCGCCAGAGTAATGCGGTCTCAATTGTAAACATAAGCAGTACAGTCCTCACTTACAGGCTTTCTGTACAAATTTTGAGCTGTATAAACAAGAATTCCAAATATTTGAAAGCAAATTCAAGTGAAAACGCTCCCTAAAGTGCCCGGAGTTGTAAATATTGTCACTTTGCTGGTCATTTCACGGCTTTCCACTGGTAATGTCTGTGATTACAAACGGCAGGAAATGTAGGAAGAATCGATTTACTTTAATTTCAAGGGGTTCTTGCAAGTTTTTAATCATTTCTGGAAACTCTAATTACGTATTTAAGAGTTTTACCACAACTAGAGAGTTTTCTTACAAATATGTACTGGAACCGTCAGGATTTTAAAAGAGTCATAAAAAAGTCGCCAGAGTAATGGGGCCTCAATTGTAAACATACGCAGTTTAGACCTCACTCACAGGCTTTCTACACAAATTTTGAGCTGTATAAACAAGAATTCCTAATATTTGAAAGCAAATTCAACTGAAAACGCTCCCTAAAGTGCCTGGAGTTGTAAATATTATCAGTTTGCTGGTCATTTCACGGCTTTCCACTGGTAATGTCTGTGATTACAAACGGCAGGAAATGTAGGAAGAATCGATTTACTTTAATTTCAAGGGGTTCTTCCAAGTTTTTAATCATTTCTGGAAACTCTAATTACGTATTTAAGAGTTTTACCACAACTAGAGAGTTTTCTTACAAATATGTACTGGAACCGTCAGGATTTTAACAGAGTCATACAAAACTCGCCAGAGTAATGGGGCCTCAATTGTAAACATACGCAGTTTAGACCTCACTCACAGGCTTTCTACACAAATTTTGAGCTGTATAAACAAGAATTCCTAATATTTGAAAGCAAATTCAACTAATAACGATCCCTAAAGTGCCCGGAGTTGTAAATATTATCAGTTTGCTGGTCATTTCAAGGCTTTCCACTGGTGATGTCTGTGATAACAAACGGCAGGAAATGTAGGAAGAATCTATTTACTTTAATTTCAAAGGGTTCTTCCAAGTTTTTAATCATTTCTGGAAACTCTAATTACGTATTTTAAGAGTTTTACCACGACTAGAGAGCTTTCTTACAAATATGTACTGGAACCGTCAGGATTTTAACAGAGTCACACAAAAGTCGCCAGAGTAATGCGGCCTCAATTGTAAACATAAGCAGTACAGTGCTCACTTACAGGCTTTCTGCACAAATTTTGAGCTGTATAAACAAGAATTCCTAATATTTGAAAGCAAATTCAAGTGAAAACGCTCCCTAAAGTGCCTGGAGTTGTAAATATTATCAGTTTGCTGGTCATTTCACGGCTTTCCACTGGTAATGTCTGTGATTACAAACGGCAGGAAATGTAGGAAGAATCGATTTACTTTAATTTCAAGGGGTTCTTCCAAGTTTTTAATCATTTCTGGAAACTCTAATTACGTACTTTAAGAGTTTTACCACAACTTGAGAGTTTTCTTACAAATATGTACTGGAACCGTCAGGATTTTAAAAGAGTCATACAAAAGTCACCAGAGTAATGCGGCCTCAATTGTAAACATAAGCAGTACAGTCCTCCCTTACAGGCTTTCTACACAAATTTTGAGCTGTATAAACAAGAATTCCTAATATTTGAAAGCAAATTCAAGTGAAAACGCTCCCTAAAATGCCCAGAGTTGTAAATATTATCAGTTTGCTGGTCATTTCACAGCTTTCCACTGGTAATGTCTGTGATTACAAACGGCAGGAAATGTAGGAAGAATCGATTTACTTTAATTTCAAGGGGTTCTTGCAAGTTTTTAATCATTTCTGGAAACTCTAATTACGTATTTAAGAGTTTTACCACAACTAGAGAGTTTTCTTACAAATATGTACTGGAACCGTCAGGATTTTAAAAGAGTCATAAAAAAGTCGCCAGAGTAATGGGGCCTCAATTGTAAACATACGCAGTTTAGACCTCACTCACAGGCTTTCTACACAAATTTTGAGCTGTATAAACAAGAATTCCTAATATTTGAAAGCAAATTCAACTGAAAACGCTCCCTAAAGTGCCTGGAGTTGTAAATATTATCAGTTTGCTGGTCATTTCACAGCTTTCCACTGGTAATGTCTGTGATTACAAATGGCAGGAAATGTAGGAAGAATCGATTTACTTTAATTTCAAGGGGTTCTTCCAAGTTTTTAATCATTTCTGGAAACTCTAATTACGTATTTAAGAGTTTTACCACAACTAGAGAGTTTTCTTACAAATATGTACTGGAACCGTCAGGATTTTAACAGAGTCATACAAAACTCGCCAGAGTAATGGGGCCTCAATTGTAAACATACGCAGTTTAGACCTCACTCACAGGCTTTCTACACAAATTTTGAGCTGTATAAACAAGAATTCCTAATATTTGAAAGCAAATTCAACTGATAACGCTCCCTAAAGTGCCCGGAGTTGTAAATATTATCAGTTTGCTGGTCATTTCACGGCTTTACACTGGTAATGTCTGTGATTACAAACGGCAGGAAATGTAGGAAGAATCGATTTACTTTAATTTCAAGGGGTTCTTCCAAGTTTTTAATCATTTCTGGAAACTCTAATTACGTATTTAAGAGTTTTACCACAACTTGAGAGTTTTCTTACAAATATGTACTGGAACCGTCAGGATTTTAACAGAGTCACACAAAAGTCGCCAGAGTAATGCGGCCTCAATTTTAAACATAAGCAGTACAGTCCTCCCTTACAGGCTTTCTGTACAAATTTTGAGCTGTATAAACAAGAATTCCAAATATTTGAAAGCAAATTCAAGTGAAAACGCTCCCTAAAGTGCCTGGAGTTGTAAATATTGTCACTTTGCTGGTCATTTCACGGCTTTCCACTGGTAATGTCTGTGATTACAAACGGCAAGAAATGTAGGAAGAATCGAATTACTTTAATTTCAAGGGGTTCTTCCAAGTTTTTAATCATTTCTGGAAACTCTAATTACGTATTTTAAGAGTTTTACCACAACTAGAGAGTTTTCTTACAAATATGTACTGGAACCGTCAGGATTTTAACAGAGTCACACAAAAGTCGCCAGAGTAATGCGGCCTCAATTGTAAACATAAGCAGTACAGTCCTCACTTTCAGGCTTTCTATACAAATTTTGAGCTGTATAAACAAGAATTCCAAATATTTGAAAGCAAATTCAAGTGAAAACGCTCCCTAAAGTGCCCAGAGTTGTAAATATTATCAGTTTGCTGGTCATTTCACAGCTTTCCACTGCTAATGTCTGTGATTACAAATGGCAGGAAATGTAGGAAGAATTGATTTACTTTAATTTCAAGGGGTTCTTCCAAGTTTTTAATCATTTCTGGAAACTCTAATTACGTATTTAAGAGTTTTACCACAACTAGAGAGTTTTCTTACAAATATGTACTGGAACCGTCAGGATTTTAACAAGTCATACAAAACTCGCCAGAGTAATGGGGCCTCAATTGTAAACTTACGCAGTTTAGACCTCACTCACAGGCTTTCTACACAAATTTTGAGCTGTATAAACAAGAATTCCTAATATTTGAAAGCAAATTCAACTGATAACGCTCCCTAATGTGCCCGGAGTTGTAAATATTGTCACTTTGCTGGTCATTTCACGGCTTTCCACTGGTAATGTCTGTGATTACAAACGGCAGGAAATGTAGGAAGAATCGAATTACTTTAATTTCAAGGGGTTCTTCCAAGTTTTTAATCATTTCTGGAAACTCTGATTACGTATTTTAAGAGTTTTACCACAACTAGAGAGTTTTCTTACAAATATGTACTGGAACCGTCAGGATTTTAACAGAGTCACACAAAACTCGCCAGAGTAATGGGGCCTCAATTGTAAACATACGCAGTTTAGACCTCACTCACAGGCTTTCTACACAAATTTTGAGCTGTATAAACAAGAATTCCTAATATTTGAAAGCAAATTCAACTGAAAACGCTCCCTAAAGTGCCCGGAGTTGTAAATATTATCAGTTTGCTGGTCATTTCACGGCTTTCCACAGGTAATGTCTGTGATTACAAACGGCAGGAAATGTAGGAAGAATCTATTTACTTTAATTTGAAGGGGTTCTTCCAAGTTTTTAATCATTTCTGGAAACTGTAATTGCGTATTTTAAGAGTTTTACCAAAACTAGAGACTTTTCTTACAAATATGTACTGGAACCGTCAGAATTTTAACAGAGTCACACAAAACTCGCCAGAGTAATGGGGCCTCATTTGTAAACATAAGCAGTACAGTCCTCCCTTACAGGCTTTCTACACAAATTTTGAGCTGTATAAACAAGAATTCCTAATATTTGAAAGCAAATTCAACTGATAACGCTCCCTAAAGTGCCCGGAGTTGTAAATATTATCAGTTTGCTGGTCATTTCACGGCTTTACACTGGTAATGTCTGTGATTACAAACGGCAGGAAATGTAGGAAGAATCGATTTACTTTAATTTCAAGGGGTTCTTCCAAGTTTTTAATCATTTCTGGAAACTCTAATTACGTATTTAAGAGTTTTACCACAACTTGAGAGTTTTCTTACAAATATGTACTGGAACCGTCAGGATTTTAACAGAGTCACACAAAAGTCGCCAGAGTAATGCGGCCTCAATTGTAAACATAAGCAGTACAGTCCTCCCTTACAGGCTTTCTGTACAAATTTTGAGCTGTATAAACAAGAATTCCAAATATTTGAAAGCAAATTCAAGTGAAAACGCTCCCTAAAGTGCCCGGAGTTGTAAATATTGTCACTTTGCTGGTCATTTCACGGCTTTCCACTGGTAATGTCTGTGATTACAAACGGCAGGAAATGTAGGAAGAATCGATTTACTTTAATTTCAAGGGGTTCTTCCAACTTTTTAATCATTTCTGGAAACTGTAATTGCGTATTTTAAGAGTTTTACCAAAACTAGAGACTTTTCTTACAAATATGTACTGGAACCGTCAGAATTTTAACAGAGTCACACAAAACTTGCCAGAGTAATGCGGCCTCAATTGTAAACATAAGCAGTAAAGTCCTCCCTTACAGGCTTTCTACACAAATTTTGAGCTGTATAAACAAGAATTCCTAATATTTGAAAGCAAATTCAACTGATAACGATCCCTAAAGTGCCCGGAGTTGTAAATATTATCAGTTTGCTGGTCATTTCAAGGCTTTCCACTGGTGATGTCTGTGATAACAAACGGCAGGAAATGTAGGAAGAATCTATTTACTTTAATTTCAAGGGGTTCTTCCAAGTTTTTAATCATTTCTGGAAACTCTAATTACGTATTTTAAGAGTTTTACCACGACTAGAGAGCTTTCTTACAAATATGTACTGGAACCGTCAGGATTTTAAAAGAGTCATACAAAAGTCGCCAGAGTAATGCGGCCTCAATTGTAAACATACGCAGTTTAGACCTCACTCACAGGCTTTCTACACAAATTTTGAGCTGTATAAACAAGAATTCCTAATATTTGAAAGCAAATTCAACTGAAAACGCTCCCTAAAGTGCCCGGAGTTGTAAATATTATCAGTTTGCTGGTCATTTCACGGCTTTCCACAGGTAATGTCTGTGATTACAAACGGCAGGAAATGTAGGAAGAATCTATTTACTTTAATTTGAAGGGGTTCTTCCAAGTTTTTAATCATTTTGAAAACTGTAATTGCGTATTTTAAGAGTTTTACCACAACTTGAGAGTTTTCTTACAAATATGTACTGGAACCGTCAGGATTTTAAAAGAGTCATACAAAAGTCACCAGAGTAATGCGGCCTCAATTGTAAACATAAGCAGTACAGTCCTCCCTTACAGGCTTTCTACACAAATTTTGAGCTGTATAAACAAGAATTCCTAATATTTGAAAGCAAATTCAAGTGAAAACGCTCCCTAAAGTGCCCAGAGTTGTAAATATTATCAGTTTGCTGGTCATTTCACAGCTTTCCACTGGTAATGTCTGTGATTACAAACGGCAGGAAATGTAGGAAGAATCGATTTACTTTAATTTCAAGGGGTTCTTGCAAGTTTTTAATCATTTCTGGAAACTCTAATTACGTATTTAAGAGTTTTACCACAACTAGAGAGTTTTCTTACAAATATGTACTGGAACCGTCAGGATTTTAAAAGAGTCATAAAAAAGTCGCCAGAGTAATGCGGCCTCAATTGTAAACATACGCAGTTTAGACCTCACTCACAGGCTTTCTACACAAATTTTGAGCTGTATAAACAAGAATTCCTAATATTTGAAAGCAAATTCAACTGAAAACGCTCCCTAAAGTGCCTGGAGTTGTAAATATTATCAGTTTGCTGGTCATTTCACAGCTTTCCACTGGTAATGTCTGTGATTACAAACGGCAGGAAATGTAGGAAGAATCGATTTACTTTAATTTCAAGGGGTTCTTCCAAGTTTTTAATCATTTCTGGAAACTCTAATTACGTATTTAAGAGTTTTACCACAACTAGAGAGTTTTCTTACAAATATGTACTGGAACCGTCAGGATTTTAACAGAGTCATACAAAACTCGCCAGAGTAATGGGGCCTCAATTGTAAACATACGCAGTTTAGACCTCACTCACAGGCTTTCTACACAAATTTTGAGCTGTATAAACAAGAATTCCTAATATTTGAAAGCAAATTCAACTGATAACGCTCCCTAAAGTGCCCGGAGTTGTAAATATTATCAGTTTGCTGGTCATTTCACGGCTTTACACTGGTAATGTCTGTGATTACAAACGGCAGGAAATGTAGGAAGAATCGATTTACTTTAATTTCAAGGGGTTCTTCCAAGTTTTTAATCATTTCTGGAAACTCTAATTACGTATTTAAGAGTTTTACCACAACTTGAGAGTTTTCTTACAAATATGTACTGGAACCGTCAGGATTTTAACAGAGTCACACAAAAGTCGCCAGAGTAATGCGGCCTCAATTTTAAACATAAGCAGTACAGTCCTCCCTTACAGGCTTTCTGTACAAATTTTGAGCTGTATAAACAAGAATTCCAAATATTTGAAAGCAAATTCAAGTGAAAACGCTCCCTAAAGTGCCTGGAGTTGTAAATATTGTCACTTTGCTGGTCATTTCACGGCTTTCCACTGGTAATGTCTGTGATTACAAACGGCAAGAAATGTAGGAAGAATCGAATTACTTTAATTTCAAGGGGTTCTTCCAAGTTTTTAATCATTTCTGGAAACTCTAATTACGTATTTTAAGAGTTTTACCACAACTAGAGAGTTTTCTTACAAATATGTACTGGAACCGTCAGGATTTTAACAGAGTCACACAAAAGTCGCCAGAGTAATGCGGCCTCAATTGTAAACATAAGCAGTACAGTCCTCACTTACAGGCTTTCTATACAAATTATGAGCTGTATAAACAAGAATTCCAAATATTTGAAAGCAAATTCAAGTGAAAATGCTCCCTAAAGTGCCCAGAGTTGTAAATATTATCAGTTTGCTGGTCATTTCACAGCTTTCCACTGCTAATGTCTGTGATTACAAATGGCAGGAAATGTAGGAAGAATTGATTTACTTTAATTTCAAGGGGTTCTTCCAAGTTTTTAATCATTTCTGGAAACTCTAATTACGTATTTAAGAGTTTTACCACAACTAGAGAGTTTTCTTACAAATATGTACTGGAACCGTCAGGATTTTAACAAGTCATACAAAACTCGCCAGAGTAATGGGGCCTCAATTGTAAACTTACGCAGTTTAGACCTCACTCACAGGCTTTCTACACAAATTTTGAGCTGTATAAACAAGAATTCCTAATATTTGAAAGCAAATTCAACTGATAACGCTCCCTAATGTGCCCGGAGTTGTAAATATTGTCACTTTGCTGGTCATTTCACGGCTTTCCACTGGTAATGTCTGTGATTACAAACGGCAGGAAATGTAGGAAGAATCGAATTACTTTAATTTCAAGGGGTTCTTCCAAGTTTTTAATCATTTCTGGAAACTCTGATTACGTATTTTAAGAGTTTTACCACAACTAGAGAGTTTTCTTACAAATATGTACTGGAACCGTCAGGATTTTAACAGAGTCACACAAAACTCGCCAGAGTAATGGGGCCTCAATTGTAAACATACGCAGTTTAGACCTCACTCACAGGCTTTCTACACAAATTTTGAGCTGTATAAACAAGAATTCCTAATATTTGAAAGCAAATTCAACTGAAAACGCTCCCTAAAGTGCCCGGAGTTGTAAATATTATCAGTTTGCTGGTCATTTCACGGCTTTCCACAGGTAATGTCTGTGATTACAAACGGCAGGAAATGTAGGAAGAATCTATTTACTTTAATTTGAAGGGGTTCTTCCAAGTTTTTAATCATTTCTGGAAACTGTAATTGCGTATTTTAAGAGTTTTACCAAAACTAGAGACTTTTCTTACAAATATGTACTGGAACCGTCAGAATTTTAACAGAGTCACACAAAACTCGCCAGAGTAATGGGGCCTCATTTGTAAACATAAGCAGTACAGTCCTCCCTTACAGGCTTTCTACACAAATTTTGAGCTGTATAAACAAGAATTCCTAATATTTGAAAGCAAATTCAACTGATAACGCTCCCTAAAGTGCCCGGAGTTGTAAATATTATCAGTTTGCTGGTCATTTCACGGCTTTACACTGGTAATGTCTGTGATTACAAACGGCAGGAAATGTAGGAAGAATCGATTTACTTTAATTTCAAGGGGTTCTTCCAAGTTTTTAATCATTTCTGGAAACTCTAATTACGTATTTAAGAGTTTTACCACAACTTGAGAGTTTTCTTACAAATATGTACTGGAACCGTCAGGATTTTAACAGAGTCACACAAAAGTCGCCAGAGTAATGCGGCCTCAATTGTAAACATAAGCAGTACAGTCCTCCCTTACAGGCTTTCTGTACAAATTTTGAGCTGTATAAACAAGAATTCCAAATATTTGAAAGCAAATTCAAGTGAAAACGCTCCCTAAAGTGCCCGGAGTTGTAAATATTGTCACTTTGCTGGTCATTTCACGGCTTTCCACTGGTAATGTCTGTGATTACAAACGGCAGGAAATGTAGGAAGAATCGATTTACTTTAATTTCAAGGGGTTCTTCCAACTTTTTAATCATTTCTGGAAACTGTAATTGCGTATTTTAAGAGTTTTACCAAAACTAGAGACTTTTCTTACAAATATGTACTGGAACCGTCAGAATTTTAACAGAGTCACACAAAACTCGCCAGAGTAATGCGGCCTCAATTGTAAACATAAGCAGTAAAGTCCTCCCTTACAGGCTTTCTACACAAATTTTGAGCTGTATAAACAAGAATTCCTAATATTTGAAAGCAAATTCAACTGATAACGATCCCTAAAGTGCCCGGAGTTGTAAATATTATCAGTTTGCTGGTCATTTCAAGGCTTTCCACTGGTGATGTCTGTGATAACAAACGGCAGGAAATGTAGGAAGAATCTATTTACTTTAATTTCAAGGGGTTCTTCCAAGTTTTTAATCATTTCTGGAAACTCTAATTACGTATTTTAAGAGTTTTACCACGACTAGAGAGCTTTCTTACAAATATGTACTGGAACCGTCAGGATTTTAAAAGAGTCATAAAAAAGTCGCCAGAGTAATGCGGCCTCAATTGTAAACATAAGCAGTACAGTCCTCCCTTACAGGCTTTCTACACAAATTTTGAGCTGTATAAACAAGAATTCCTAATATTTGAAAGCAAATTCAAGTGAAAACGCTCCCTAAAGTGCCCAGAGTTGTAAATATTATCAGTTTGCTGGTCATTTCACGGCTTTCCACTGGTAATGTCTGTGATTACAAACGGCAGGAAATGTAGGAATAATCTATTTACTTTAATTTCAAGGGGTTCTTCCAAGTTTTTAATCATTTCTGGAAACTCTGATTATGTATTTTAAGAGTTTTACCACAACTAGAGAGTTTTCTTACAAATATGTACTGGAACCGTCAGGATTTTAACAGAGTCACACAAAACTCGCCAGAGTAATGGGGCCTCAATTGTAAACATACGCAGTTTAGACCTCACTCACAGGCTTTCTACACAAATTTTGAGCTGTATAAACAAGAATTCCTAATATTTGAAAGCAAATTCAACTGAAAACGCTCCCTAAAGTGCCCGGAGTTGTAAATATTATCAGTTTGCTGGTCATTTCACGGCTTTCCACAGGTAATGTCTGTGATTACAAACGGCAGGAAATGTAGGAAGAATCTATTTACTTTAATTTGAAGGGGTTCTTCCAAGTTTTTAATCATTTTGAAAACTGTAATTGCGTATTTTAAGAGTTTTACCAAAACTAGAGACTTTTCTTACAAATATGTACTGGAACCGTCAGAATTTTAACAGAGTCACACAAAACTCGCCAGAGTAATGCGGTCTCAATTGTAAACATAAGCAGTACAGTGCTCACTTACAGGCTTTCTGCACAAATTTTGAGCTGTATAAACAAGAATTCCTAATATTTGAAAGCAAATTCAAGTGAAAACGCTCCCTAAAGTGCCTGGAGTTGTAAATATTATCAGTTTGCTGGTCATTTCACGGCTTTCCACTGGTAATGTCTGTGATTACAAACGGCAGGAAATGTAGGAAGAATCGATTTACTTTAATTTCAAGGGGTTCTTCCAAGTTTTTAATCATTTCTGGAAACTCTAATTACGTACTTTAAGAGTTTTACCACAACTTGAGAGTTTTCTTACAAATATGTACTGGAACCGTCAGGATTTTAAAAGAGTCATACAAAAGTCACCAGAGTAATGCGGCCTCAATTGTAAACATAAGCAGTACAGTCCTCCCTTACAGGCTTTCTACACAAATTTTGAGCTGTATAAACAAGAATTCCTAATATTTGAAAGCAAATTCAAGTGAAAACGCTCCCTAAAGTGCCCAGAGTTGTAAATATTATCAGTTTGCTGGTCATTTCACAGCTTTCCACTGGTAATGTCTGTGATTACAAACGGCAGGAAATGTAGGAAGAATCGATTTACTTTAATTTCAAGGGGTTCTTGCAAGTTTTTAATCATTTCTGGAAACTCTAATTACGTATTTAAGAGTTTTACCACAACTAGAGAGTTTTCTTACAAATATGTACTGGAACCGTCAGGATTTTAACAGAGTCACACAAAACTCGCCAGAGTAATGGGGCCTCAATTGTAAACATACGCAGTTTAGACCTCACTCACAGGCTTTCTACACAAATTTTGAGCTGTATAAACAAGAATTCCTAATATTTGAAAGCAAATTCAACTGAAAACGCTCCCTAAAGTGCCTGGAGTTGTAAATATTATCAGTTTGCTGGTCATTTCACGGCTTTCCACTGGTAATGTCTGTGATTACAAACGGCAGGAAATGTAGGAAGAATCGATTTACTTTAATTTCAAGGGGTTCTTCCAAGTTTTTAATCATTTCTGGAAACTCTAATTACGTATTTAAGAGTTTTACCACAACTAGAGAGTTTTCTTACAAATATGTACTGGAACCGTCAGGATTTTAACAGAGTCATACAAAACTCGCCAGAGTAATGGGGCCTCAATTGTAAACATACGCAGTTTAGACCTCACTCACAGGCTTTCTACACAAATTTTGAGCTGTATAAACAAGAATTCCTAATATTTGAAAGCAAATTCAACTAATAACGATCCCTAAAGTGCCCGGAGTTGTAAATATTATCAGTTTGCTGGTCATTTCAAGGCTTTCCACTGGTGATGTCTGTGATAACAAACGGCAGGAAATGTAGGAAGAATCTATTTACTTTAATTTCAAAGGGTTCTTCCAAGTTTTTAATCATTTCTGGAAACTCTAATTACGTATTTTAAGAGTTTTACCACGACTAGAGAGCTTTCTTACAAATATGTACTGGAACCGTCAGGATTTTAACAGAGTCACAAAAAAGTCGCCAGAGTAATGCGGCCTCAATTGTAAACATAAGCAGTACAGTGCTCACTTACAGGCTTTCTGCACAAATTTTGAGCTGTATAAACAAGAATTCCTAATATTTGAAAGCAAATTCAAGTGAAAACGCTCCCTAAAGTGCCTGGAGTTGTAAATATTATCAGTTTGCTGGTCATTTCACGGCTTTCCACTGGTAATGTCTGTGATTACAAACGGCAGGAAATGTAGGAAGAATCGATTTACTTTAATTTCAAGGGGTTCTTGCAAGTTTTTAATCATTTCTGGAAACTCTAATTACGTATTTAAGAGTTTTACCACAACTAGAGAGTTTTCTTACAAATATGTACTGGAACCGTCAGGATTTTAAAAGAGTCATAAAAAAGTCGCCAGAGTAATGGGGCCTCAATTGTAAACATACGCAGTTTAGACCTCACTTACAGGCTTTCTACACAAATTTTGAGCTGTATAAACAAGAATTCCTAATATTTGAAAGCAAATTCAACTGAAAACGCTCCCTAAAGTGCCTGGAGTTGTAAATATTATCAGTTTGCTGGTCATTTCACGGCTTTCCACTGGTAATGTCTGTGATTACAAACGGCAGGAAATGTAGGAAGAATCGATTTACTTTAATTTCAAGGGGTTCTTCCAAGTTTTTAATCATTTCTGGAAACTCTAATTACGTATTTAAGAGTTTTACCACAACTAGAGAGATTTCTTACAAATATGTACTGGAACCGTCAGGATTTTAACAGAGTCATACAAAACTCGCCAGAGTAATGGGGCCTCAATTGTAAACATACGCAGTTTAGACCTCACTCACAGGCTTTCTATACAAATTTTGAGCTGTATAAACAAGAATTCCTAATATTTGAAAGCAAATTCAACTGATAACGCTCCCTAAAGTGCCCGGAGTTGTAAATATTATCAGTTTGCTGGTCATTTCACGGCTTTACACTGGTAATGTCTGTGATTACAAACGGCAGGAAATGTAGGAAGAATCGATTTACTTTAATTTCAAGGGGTTCTTCCAAGTTTTTAATCATTTCTGGAAACTCTAATTACGTATTTAAGAGTTTTACCACAACTTGAGAGTTTTCTTACAAATATGTACTGGAACCGTCAGGATTTTAACAGAGTCACACAAAAGTCGCCAGAGTAATGCGGCCTCAATTGTAAACATAAGCAGTACAGTCCTCCCTTACAGGCTTTCTGTACAAATTTTGAGCTGTATAAACAAGAATTCCAAATATTTGAAAGCAAATTCAAGTGAAAACGCTCCCTAAAGTGCCTGGAGTTGTAAATATTGTCACTTTGCTGGTCATTTCACGGCTTTCCACTGGTAATGTCTGTGATTACAAACGGCAAGAAATGTAGGAAGAATCGAATTACTTTAATTTCAAGGGGTTCTTCCAAGTTTTTAATCATTTCTGGAAACTCTAATTACGTATTTTAAGAGTTTTACCACAACTAGAGAGTTTTCTTACAAATATGTACTGGAACCGTCAGGATTTTAACAGAGTCACACAAAAGTCGCCAGAGTAATGCGGCCTCAATTGTAAACATAAGCAGTACAGTCCTCACTTACAGGCTTTCTATACAAATTTTGAGCTGTATAAACAAGAATTCCAAATATTTGAAAGCAAATTCAAGTGAAAACGCTCCCTAAAGTGCCCAGAGTTGTAAATATTATCAGTTTGCTGGTCATTTCACAGCTTTCCACTGCTAATGTCTGTGATTACAAATGGCAGGAAATGTAGGAAGAATTGATTTACTTTAATTTCAAGGGGTTCTTCCAAGTTTTTAATCATTTCTGGAAACTCTAATTACGTATTTAAGAGTTTTACCACAACTAGAGAGTTTTCTTACAAATATGTACTGGAACCGTCAGGATTTTAACAAGTCATACAAAACTCGCCAGAGTAATGGGGCCTCAATTGTAAACTTACGCAGTTTAGACCTCACTCACAGGCTTTCTACACAAATTTTGAGCTGTATAAACAAGAATTCCTAATATTTGAAAGCAAATTCAACTGATAACGCTCCCTAATGTGCCCGGAGTTGTAAATATTGTCACTTTGCTGGTCATTTCACGGCTTTCCACTGGTAATGTCTGTGATTACAAACGGCAGGAAATGTAGGAAGAATCGAATTACTTTAATTTCAAGGGGTTCTTCCAAGTTTTTAATCATTTCTGGAAACTCTGATTACGTATTTTAAGAGTTTTACCACAACTAGAGAGTTTTCTTACAAATATGTACTGGAACCGTCAGGATTTTAACAGAGTCACACAAAACTCGCCAGAGTAATGGGGCCTCAATTGTAAACATACGCAGTTTAGACCTCACTCACAGGCTTTCTACACAAATTTTGAGCTGTATAAACAAGAATTCCTAATATTTGAAAGCAAATTCAACTGAAAACGCTCCCTAAAGTGCCCGGAGTTGTAAATATTATCAGTTTGCTGGTCATTTCACGGCTTTCCACAGGTAATGTCTGTGATTACAAACGGCAGGAAATGTAGGAAGAATCTATTTACTTTAATTTGAAGGGGTTCTTCCAAGTTTTTAATCATTTCTGGAAACTGTAATTGCGTATTTTAAGAGTTTTACCAAAACTAGAGACTTTTCTTACAAATATGTACTGGAACCGTCAGAATTTTAACAGAGTCACACAAAACTCGCCAGAGTAATGGGGCCTCATTTGTAAACATAAGCAGTACAGTCCTCCCTTACAGGCTTTCTACACAAATTTTGAGCTGTATAAACAAGAATTCCTAATATTTGAAAGCAAATTCAACTGATAACGCTCCCTAAAGTGCCCGGAGTTGTAAATATTATCAGTTTGCTGGTCATTTCACGGCTTTACACTGGTAATGTCTGTGATTACAAACGGCAGGAAATGTAGGAAGAATCGATTTACTTTAATTTCAAGGGGTTCTTCCAAGTTTTTAATCATTTCTGGAAACTCTAATTACGTATTTAAGAGTTTTACCACAACTTGAGAGTTTTCTTACAAATATGTACTGGAACCGTCAGGATTTTAACAGAGTCACACAAAAGTCGCCAGAGTAATGCGGCCTCAATTGTAAACATAAGCAGTACAGTCCTCACTTACAGGCTTTCTATACAAATTTTGAGCTGTATAAACAAGAATTCCAAATATTTGAAAGCAAATTCAAGTGAAAACGCTCCCTAAAGTG
Organism: Myotis nattereri; assembly: GCF_964212035.1. Classification (NCBI taxonomy): domain Eukaryota; kingdom Metazoa; phylum Chordata; class Mammalia; order Chiroptera; family Vespertilionidae; genus Myotis; species Myotis nattereri. Next base: position 46,505 of record NW_027669614.1, on the reverse strand, counting down.
CCCAGAGTTGTAAATATTATCAGTTTGCTGGTCATTTCACAGCTTTCCACTGCTAATGTCTGTGATTACAAACGGCAGGAAATGTAGGAAGAATTGATTTACTTTAATTTCAAGGGGTTCTTCCAAGTTTTTAATCATTTCTGGAAACTCTAATTACGTATTTAAGAGTTTTACCACAACTAGAGAGTTTTCTTACAAATATGTACTGGAACCGTCAGGATTTTAACAAGTCATACAAAACTCGCCAGAGTAATGGGGCCTCAATTGTAAACTTACGCAGTTTAGACCTCACTCACAGGCTTTCTACACAAATTTTGAGCTGTATAAACAAGAATTCCTAATATTTGAAAGCAAATTCAACTGATAACGCTCCCTAATGTGCCCGGAGTTGTAAATATTGTCACTTTGCTGGTCATTTCACGGCTTTCCACTGGTAATGTCTGTGATTACAAACGGCAGGAAATGTAGGAAGAATCGAATTACTTTAATTTCAAGGGGTTCTTCCAAGTTTTTAATCATTTCTGGAAACTCTGATTACGTATTTTAAGAGTTTTACCACAACTAGAGAGTTTTCTTACAAATATGTACTGGAACCGTCAGGATTTTAACAGAGTCACACAAAACTCGCCAGAGTAATGGGGCCTCAATTGTAAACATACGCAGTTTAGACCTCACTCACAGGCTTTCTACACAAATTTTGAGCTGTATAAACAAGAATTCCTAATATTTGAAAGCAAATTCAACTGAAAACGCTCCCTAAAGTGCCCGGAGTTGTAAATATTATCAGTTTGCTGGTCATTTCACGGCTTTCCACAGGTAATGTCTGTGATTACAAACGGCAGGAAATGTAGGAAGAATCTATTTACTTTAATTTGAAGGGGTTCTTCCAAGTTTTTAATCATTTCTGGAAACTGTAATTGCGTATTTTAAGAGTTTTACCAAAACTAGAGACTTTTCTTACAAATATGTACTGGAACCGTCAGAATTTTAACAGAGTCACACAAAACTCGCCAGAGTAATGGGGCCTCATTTGTAAACATAAGCAGTACAGTCCTCCCTTACAGGCTTTCTACACAAATTTTGAGCTGTATAAACAAGAATTCCTAATATTTGAAAGCAAATTCAACTAATAACGATCCCTAAAGTGCCCGGAGTTGTAAATATTATCAGTTTGCTGGTCATTTCAAGGCTTTCCACTGGTGATGTCTGTGATAACAAACGGCAGGAAATGTAGGAAGAATCTATTTACTTTAATTTCAAGGGGTTCTTCCAAGTTTTTAATCATTTCTGGAAACTCTAATTACGTATTTTAAGAGTTTTACCACGACTAGAGAGCTTTCTTACAAATATGTACTGGAACCGTCAGGATTTTAAAAGAGTCATACAAAAGTCGCCAGAGTAATGCGGCCTCAATTGTAAACATAAGCAGTACAGTCCTCCCTTACAGGCTTTCTACACAAATTTTGAGCTGTATAAACAAGAATTCCTAATATTTGAAAGCAAATTCAACTGAAAACGCTCCCTAAAGTGCCCGGAGTTGTAAATATTATCAGTTTGCTGGTCATTTCACGGCTTTCCACAGGTAATGTCTGTGATTACAAAAGGCAGGAAATGTAGGAAGAATCTATTTACTTTAATTTGAAGGGGTTCTTCCAAGTTTTTAATCATTTTGGAAACTGTAATTGCGTATTTTAAGAGTTTTACCAAAACTAGAGACTTTTCTTACAAATATGTACTGGAACCGTCAGAATTTTAACAGAGTCACACAAAACTCGCCAGAGTAATGCGGCCTCAATTGTAAACATAAGCAGTACAGTGCTCACTTACAGGCTTTCTGCACAAATTTTGAGCTGTATAAACAAGAATTCCTAATATTTGAAAGCAAATTCAAGTGAAAACGCTCCCTAAAGTGCCTGGAGTTGTAAATATTATCAGTTTGCTGGTCATTTCACGGCTTTCCACTGGTAATGTCTGTGATTACAAACGGCAGGAAATGTAGGAAGAATCGATTTACTTTAATTTCAAGGGGTTCTTCCAAGTTTTTAATCATTTCTGGAAACTCCAATTACGTATTTAAGAGTTTTACCACAACTAGAGAGTTTTCTTACAAATATGTACTGGAACCGTCAGGATTTTAAAAGAGTCATAAAAAAGTCGCCAGAGTAATGGGGCCTCAATTGTAAACATACGCAGTTTAGACCTCACTCACAGGCTTTCTACACAAATTTTGAGCTGTATAAACAAGAATTCCTAATATTTGAAAGCAAATTCAAGTGAAAACGCTCCCTAAAGTGCCTGGAGTTGTAAATATTATCAGTTTGCTGGTCATTTCACGGCTTTCCACAGGTAATGTCTGTGATTACAAACGGCAGGAAATGTAGGAAGAATCGATTTACTTTAATTTCAAGGGGTTCTTCCAAGTTTTTAATCATTTCTGGAAACTCTAATTACGTATTTAAGAGTTTTACCACAACTAGAGAGTTTTCTTACAAATATGTACTGGAACCGTCAGGATTTTAACAGAGTCATACAAAACTCGCCAGAGTAATGGGGCCTCAATTGTAAACATACGCAGTTTAGACCTCACTCACAGGCTTTCTACACAAATTTTGAGCTGTATAAACAAGAATTCCTAATATTTGAAAGCAAATTCAACTAATAACGATCCCTAAAGTGCCCGGAGTTGTAAATATTATCAGTTTGCTGGTCATTTCAAGGCTTTCCACTGGTGATGTCTGTGATTACAAACGGCAGGAAATGTAGGAAGAATCTATTTACTTTAATTTCAAGGGGTTCTTCCAAGTTTTTAATCATTTCTGGAAACTCTAATTACGTATTTTAAGAGTTTTACCACGACTAGAGAGCTTTCTTACAAATATGTACTGGAACCGTCAGGATTTTAACAGAGTCACACAAAAGTCGCCAGAGTAATGCGGCCTCAATTGTAAACATAAGCAGTACAGTGCTCACTTACAGGCTTTCTGCACAAATTTTGAGCTGTATAAACAAGAATTCCTAATATTTGAAAGCAAATTCAAGTGAAAACGCTCCCTAAAGTGCCCAGAGTTGTAAATATTATCAGTTTGCTGGTCATTTCACGGCTTTCCACTGGTAATGTCTGTGATTACAAACGGCAGGAAATGTAGGAATAATCTATTTACTTTAATTTCAAGGGGTTCTTCCAAGTTTTTAATCATTTCTGGAAACTCTGATTATGTATTTTAAGAGTTTTACCACAACTAGAGAGTTTTCTTACAAATATGTACTGGAACCGTCAGGATTTTAACAGAGTCACACAAAACTCGCCAGAGTAATGGGGCCTCAATTGTAAACATACGCAGTTTAGACCTCACTCACAGGCTTTCTACACAAATTTTGAGCTGTATAAACAAGAATTCCTAATATTTGAAAGCAAATTCAACTGAAAACGCTCCCTAAAGTGCCCAGAGTTGTAAATATTATCAGTTTGCTGGTCATTTCACGGCTTTCCACTGGTGATGTCTGTGATAACAAACGGCAGGAAATGTAGGAAGAATCTATTTACTTTAATTTCAAAGGGTTCTTCCAAGTTTTTAATCATTTCTGGAAACTCTAATTACGTATTTTAAGAGTTTTACCACGACTAGAGAGCTTTCTTACAAATATGTACTGGAACCGTCAGGATTTTAACAGAGTCACACAAAAGTCGCCAGAGTAATGCGGCCTCAATTGTAAACATAAGCAGTACAGTGCTCACTTACAGGCTTTCTGCACAAATTTTGAGCTGTATAAACAAGAATTCCTAATATTTGAAAGCAAATTCAAGTGAAAACGCTCCCTAAAGTGCCTGGAGTTGTAAATATTATCAGTTTGCTGGTCATTTCACGGCTTTCCACTGGTAATGTCTGTGATTACAAACGGCAGGAAATGTAGGAAGAATCGATTTACTTTAATTTCAAGGGGTTCTTCCAAGTTTTTAATCATTTCTGGAAACTCTAATTACGTACTTTAAGAGTTTTACCACAACTTGAGAGTTTTCTTACAAATATGTACTGGAACCGTCAGGATTTTAAAAGAGTCATACAAAAGTCACCAGAGTAATGCGGCCTCAATTGTAAACATAAGCAGTACAGTCCTCCCTTACAGGCTTTCTACACAAATTTTGAGCTGTATAAACAAGAATTCCTAATATTTGAAAGCAAATTCAAGTGAAAACGCTCCCTAAAGTGCCCAGAGTTGTAAATATTATCAGTTTGCTGGTCATTTCACAGCTTTCCACTGGTAATGTCTGTGATTACAAACGGCAGGAAATGTAGGAAGAATCGATTTACTTTAATTTCAAGGGGTTCTTGCAAGTTTTTAATCATTTCTGGAAACTCTAATTACGTATTTAAGAGTTTTACCACAACTAGAGAGTTTTCTTACAAATATGTACTGGAACCGTCAGGATTTTAAAAGAGTCATAAAAAAGTCGCCAGAGTAATGGGGCCTCAATTGTAAACATACGCAGTTTAGACCTCACTCACAGGCTTTCTACACAAATTTTGAGCTGTATAAACAAGAATTCCTAATATTTGAAAGCAAATTCAACTGAAAACGCTCCCTAAAGTGCCTGGAGTTGTAAATATTATCAGTTTGCTGGTCATTTCATGGCTTTCCACTGGTAATGTCTGTGATTACAAACGGCAGGAAATGTAGGAAGAATCGATTTACTTTAATTTCAAGGGGTTCTTCCAAGTTTTTAATCATTTCAGGAAACTCTAATTACGTATTTAAGAGTTTTACCACAACTAGAGAGTTTTCTTACAAATATGTACTGGAACCGTCAGGATTTTAACAGAGTCATACAAAACTCGCCAGAGTAATGGGGCCTCAATTGTAAACATACGCAGTTTAGACCTCACTCACAGGCTTTCTACACAAATTTTGAGCTGTATAAACAAGAATTCCTAATATTTGAAAGCAAATTCAACTGATAACGCTCCCTAAAGTGCCCGGAGTTGTAAATATTATCAGTTTGCTGGTCATTTCACGGCTTTACACTGGTAATGTCTGTGATTACAAACGGCAGGAAATGTAGGAAGAATCGATTTACTTTAATTTCAAGGGGTTCTTCCAAGTTTTTAATCATTTCTGGAAACTCTAATTACGTATTTAAGAGTTTTACCACAACTTGAGAGTTTTCTTACAAATATGTACTGGAACCGTCAGGATTTTAACAGAGTCACACAAAAGTCGCCAGAGTAATGCGGCCTCAATTGTAAACATAAGCAGTACAGTCCTCCCTTACAGGCTTTCTGTACAAATTTTGAGCTGTATAAACAAGAATTCCAAATATTTGAAAGCAAATTCAAGTGAAAACGCTCCCTAAAGTGCCTGGAGTTGTAAATATTGTCACTTTGCTGGTCATTTCACGGCTTTCCACTGGTAATGTCTGTGATTACAAACGGCAAGAAATGTAGGAAGAATCGAATTACTTTAATTTCAAGGGGTTCTTCCAAGTTTTTAATCATTTCTGGAAACTCTAATTACGTATTTTAAGAGTTTTACCACAACTAGAGAGTTTTCTTACAAATATGTACTGGAACCGTCAGGATTTTAACAGAGTCACACAAAAGTCGCCAGAGTAATGCGGCCTCAATTGTAAACATAAGCAGTACAGTCCTCACTTACAGGCTTTCTATACAAATTTTGAGCTGTATAAACAAGAATTCCAAATATTTGAAAGCAAATTCAAGTGAAAACGCTCCCTAAAGTGCCCAGAGTTGTAAATATTATCAGTTTGCTGGTCATTTCACAGCTTTCCACTGCTAATGTCTGTGATTACAAATGGCAGGAAATGTAGGAAGAATTGATTTACTTTAATTTCAAGGGGTTCTTCCAAGTTTTTAATCATTTCTGGAAACTCTAATTACGTATTTAAGAGTTTTACCACAACTAGAGAGTTTTCTTACAAATATGTACTGGAACCGTCAGGATTTTAACAAGTCATACAAAACTCGCCAGAGTAATGGGGCCTCAATTGTAAACTTACGCAGTTTAGACCTCACTCACAGGCTTTCTACACAAATTTTGAGCTGTATAAACAAGAATTCCTAATATTTGAAAGCAAATTCAACTGATAACGCTCCCTAATGTGCCCGAAGTTGTAAATATTGTCACTTTGCTGGTCATTTCACGGCTTTCCACTGGTAATGTCTGTGATTACAAACGGCAGGAAATGTAGGAAGAATCGAATTACTTTAATTTCAAGGGGTTCTTCCAAGTTTTTAATCATTTCTGGAAACTCTGATTACGTATTTTAAGAGTTTTACCACAACTAGAGAGTTTTCTTACAAATATGTACTGGAACCGTCAGGATTTTAACAGAGTCACACAAAACTCGCCAGAGTAATGGGGCCTCAATTGTAAACATACGCAGTTTAGACCTCACTCACAGGCTTTCTACACAAATTTTGAGCTGTATAAACAAGAATTCCTAATATTTGAAAGCAAATTCAACTGAAAACGCTCCCTAAAGTGCCCGGAGTTGTAAATATTATCAGTTTGCTGGTCATTTCACGGCTTTCCACAGGTAATGTCTGTGATTACAAACGGCAGGAAATGTAGGAAGAATCTATTTACTTTAATTTGAAGGGGTTCTTCCAAGTTTTTAATCATTTCTGGAAACTGTAATTGCGTATTTTAAGAGTTTTACCAAAACTAGAGACTTTTCTTACAAATATGTACTGGAACCGTCAGAATTTTAACAGAGTCACACAAAACTCGCCAGAGTAATGGGGCCTCATTTGTAAACATAAGCAGTACAGTCCTCCCTTACAGGCTTTCTACACAAATTTTGAGCTGTATAAACAAGAATTCCTAATATTTGAAAGCAAATTCAACTGATAACGCTCCCTAAAGTGCCCGGAGTTGTAAATATTATCAGTTTGCTGGTCATTTCACGGCTTTACACTGGTAATGTCTGTGATTACAAACGGCAGGAAATGTAGGAAGAATCGATTTACTTTAATTTCAAGGGGTTCTTCCAAGTTTTTAATCATTTCTGGAAACTCTAATTACGTATTTAAGAGTTTTACCACAACTTGAGAGTTTTCTTACAAATATGTACTGGAACCGTCAGGATTTTAACAGAGTCACACAAAAGTCGCCAGAGTAATGCGGCCTCAATTGTAAACATAAGCAGTACAGTCCTCCCTTACAGGCTTTCTGTACAAATTTTGAGCTGTATAAACAAGAATTCCAAATATTTGAAAGCAAATTCAAGTGAAAACGCTCCCTAAAGTGCCCGGAGTTGTAAATATTGTCACTTTGCTGGTCATTTCACGGCTTTCCACTGGTAATGTCTGTGATTACAAACGGCAGGAAATGTAGGAAGAATCGAATTACTTTAATTTCAAGGGGTTCTTCCAAGTTTTTAATCATTTCTGGAAAGTCTAATTACGTATTTTAAGAGTTTTACCACAACTAGAGAGTTTTCTTACAAATATGTACTGGAACCGTCAGGATTTTAACAGAGTCACACAAAAGTCGCCAGAGTAATGCGGCCTCAATTGTAAACATAAGCAGTACAGTCCTCACTTACAGGCTTTCTATACAAATTTTGAGCTGTATAAACAAGAATTCCAAATATTTGAAAGCAAATTCAAGTGAAAACGCTCCCTAAAGTGCCCAGAGTTGTAAATATTATCAGTTTGCTGGTCATTTCACAGCTTTCCACTGCTAATGTCTGTGATTACAAACGGCCGGAAATGTAGGAAGAATTGATTTACTTTAATTTCAAGGGGTTCTTCCAAGTTTTTAATCATTTCTGGAAACTCTAATTACGTATTTAAGAGTTTTACCACAACTAGAGAGTTTTCTTACAAATATGTACTGGAACCGTCAGGATTTTAACAAGTCATACAAAACTCGCCAGAGTAATGGGGCCTCAATTGTAAACTTACGCAGTTTAGACCTCACTCACAGGCTTTCTACACAAATTTTGAGCTGTATAAACAAGAATTCCTAATATTTGAAAGCAAATTCAACTGATAACGCTCCCTAATATGCCCGGAGTTGTAAATATTGTCACTTTGCTGGTCATTTCACGGCTTTCCACTGGTAATGTCTGTGATTACAAACGGCAGGAAATGTAGGAAGAATCGAATTACTTTAATTTCAAGGGGTTCTTCCAAGTTTTTAATCATTTCTGGAAACTCTGATTACGTATTTTAAGAGTTTTACCACGACTAGAGAGCTTTCTTACAAATATGTACTGGAACCGTCAGGATTTTAACAGAGTCACACAAAAGTCGCCAGAGTAATGCGGCCTCAATTGTAAACATAAGCAGTACAGTGCTCACTTACAGGCTTTCTGCACAAATTTTGAGCTGTATAAACAAGAATTCCTAATATTTGAAAGCAAATTCAAGTGAAAACGCTCCCTAAAGTGCCCAGAGTTGTAAATATTATCAGTTTGCTGGTCATTTCACGGCTTTCCACTGGTAATGTCTGTGATTACAAACGGCAGGAAATGTAGGAATAATCTATTTACTTTAATTTCAAGGGGTTCTTCCAAGTTTTTAATCATTTCTGGAAACTCTGATTATGTATTTTAAGAGTTTTACCACAACTAGAGAGTTTTCTTACAAATATGTACTGGAACCGTCAGGATTTTAACAGAGTCACACAAAACTCGCCAGAGTAATGGGGCCTCAATTGTAAACATACGCAGTTTAGACCTCACTCACAGGCTTTCTACACAAATTTTGAGCTGTATAAACAAGAATTCCTAATATTTGAAAGCAAATTCAACTGAAAACGCTCCCTAAAGTGCCCGGAGTTGTAAATATTATCAGTTTGCTGGTCATTTCACGGCTTTCCACAGGTAATGTCTGTGATTACAAACGGCAGGAAATGTAGGAAGAATCTATTTACTTTAATTTGAAGGGGTTCTTCCAAGTTTTTAATCATTTCTGGAAACTGTAATTGCGTATTTTAAGAGTTTTACCAAAACTAGAGACTTTTCTTACAAATATGTACTGGAACCGTCAGAATTTTAACAGAGTCACACAAAACTCGCCAGAGTAATGGGGCCTCATTTGTAAACATAAGCAGTACAGTCCTCCCTTACAGGCTTTCTACACAAATTTTGAGCTGTATAAACAAGAATTCCTAATATTTGAAAGCAAATTCAACTAATAACGATCCCTAAAGTGCCCGGAGTTGTAAATATTATCAGTTTGCTGGTCATTTCAAGGCTTTCCACTGGTGATGTCTGTGATAACAAACGGCAGGAAATGTAGGAAGAATCTATTTACTTTAATTTCAAGGGGTTCTTCCAAGTTTTTAATCATTTCTGGAAACTCTAATTACGTATTTTAAGAGTTTTACCACGACTAGAGAGCTTTCTTACAAATATGTACTGGAACCGTCAGGATTTTAAAAGAGTCATACAAAAGTCGCCAGAGTAATGCGGCCTCAATTGTAAACATAAGCAGTACAGTCCTCCCTTACAGGCTTTCTACACAAATTTTGAGCTGTATAAACAAGAATTCCTAATATTTGAAAGCAAATTCAACTGAAAACGCTCCCTAAAGTGCCCGGAGTTGTAAATATTATCAGTTTGCTGGTCATTTCACGGCTTTCCACAGGTAATGTCTGTGATTACAAAAGGCAGGAAATGTAGGAAGAATCTATTTACTTTAATTTGAAGGGGTTCTTCCAAGTTTTTAATCATTTTGGAAACTGTAATTGCGTATTTTAAGAGTTTTACCAAAACTAGAGACTTTTCTTACAAATATGTACTGGAACCGTCAGAATTTTAACAGAGTCACACAAAACTCGCCAGAGTAATGCGGTCTCAATTGTAAACATAAGCAGTACAGTGCTCACTTACAGGCTTTCTGCACAAATTTTGAGCTGTATAAACAAGAATTCCTAATATTTGAAAGCAAATTCAAGTGAAAACGCTCCCTAAAGTGCCTGGAGTTGTAAATATTATCAGTTTGCTGGTCATTTCACGGCTTTCCACAGGTAATGTCTGTGATTACAAACGGCAGGAAATGTAGGAAGAATCGATTTACTTTAATTTCAAGGGGTTCTTCCAAGTTTTTAATCATTTCTGGAAACTCTAATTACGTATTTAAGAGTTTTACCACAACTAGAGAGTTTTCTTACAAATATGTACTGGAACCGTCAGGATTTTAACAGAGTCATACAAAACTCGCCAGAGTAATGGGGCCTCAATTGTAAACATACGCAGTTTAGACCTCACTCACAGGCTTTCTACACAAATTTTGAGCTGTATAAACAAGAATTCCTAATATTTGAAAGCAAATTCAACTAATAACGATCCCTAAAGTGCCCGGAGTTGTAAATATTATCAGTTTGCTGGTCATTTCAAGGCTTTCCACTGGTGATGTCTGTGATTACAAACGGCAGGAAATGTAGGAAGAATCTATTTACTTTAATTTCAAGGGGTTCTTCCAAGTTTTTAATCATTTCTGGAAACTCTAATTACGTATTTTAAGAGTTTTACCACGACTAGAGAGCTTTCTTACAAATATGTACTGGAACCGTCAGGATTTTAACAGAGTCACACAAAAGTCGCCAGAGTAATGCGGCCTCAATTGTAAACATAAGCAGTACAGTGCTCACTTACAGGCTTTCTGCACAAATTTTGAGCTGTATAAACAAGAATTCCTAATATTTGAAAGCAAATTCAAGTGAAAACGCTCCCTAAAGTGCCCAGAGTTGTAAATATTATCAGTTTGCTGGTCATTTCACGGCTTTCCACTGGTAATGTCTGTGATTACAAACGGCAGGAAATGTAGGAATAATCTATTTACTTTAATTTCAAGGGGTTCTTCCAAGTTTTTAATCATTTCTGGAAACTCTGATTATGTATTTTAAGAGTTTTACCACAACTAGAGAGTTTTCTTACAAATATGTACTGGAACCGTCAGGATTTTAACAGAGTCACACAAAACTCGCCAGAGTAATGGGGCCTCAATTGTAAACATACGCAGTTTAGACCTCACTCACAGGCTTTCTACACAAATTTTGAGCTGTATAAACAAGAATTCCTAATATTTGAAAGCAAATTCAACTGAAAACGCTCCCTAAAGTGCCCAGAGTTGTAAATATTATCAGTTTGCTGGTCATTTCACGGCTTTCCACTGGTGATGTCTGTGATAACAAACGGCAGGAAATGTAGGAAGAATCTATTTACTTTAATTTCAAAGGGTTCTTCCAAGTTTTTAATCATTTCTGGAAACTCTAATTACGTATTTTAAGAGTTTTACCACGACTAGAGAGCTTTCTTACAAATATGTACTGGAACCGTCAGGATTTTAACAGAGTCACACAAAAGTCGCCAGAGTAATGCGGCCTCAATTGTAAACATAAGCAGTACAGTGCTCACTTACAGGCTTTCTGCACAAATTTTGAGCTGTATAAACAAGAATTCCTAATATTTGAAAGCAAATTCAAGTGAAAACGCTCCCTAAAGTGCCTGGAGTTGTAAATATTATCAGTTTGCTGGTCATTTCACGGCTTTCCACTGGTAATGTCTGTGATTACAAACGGCAGGAAATGTAGGAAGAATCGATTTACTTTAATTTCAAGGGGTTCTTCCAAGTTTTTAATCATTTCTGGAAACTCTAATTACGTACTTTAAGAGTTTTACCACAACTTGAGAGTTTTCTTACAAATATGTACTGGAACCGTCAGGATTTTAAAAGAGTCATACAAAAGTCACCAGAGTAATGCGGCCTCAATTGTAAACATAAGCAGTACAGTCCTCCCTTACAGGCTTTCTACACAAATTTTGAGCTGTATAAACAAGAATTCCTAATATTTGAAAGCAAATTCAAGTGAAAACGCTCCCTAAAGTGCCCAGAGTTGTAAATATTATCAGTTTGCTGGTCATTTCACAGCTTTCCACTGGTAATGTCTGTGATTACAAACGGCAGGAAATGTAGGAAGAATCGATTTACTTTAATTTCAAGGGGTTCTTGCAAGTTTTTAATCATTTCTGGAAACTCTAATTACGTATTTAAGAGTTTTACCACAACTAGAGAGTTTTCTTACAAATATGTACTGGAACCGTCAGGATTTTAAAAGAGTCATAAAAAAGTCGCCAGAGTAATGGGGCCTCAATTGTAAACATACGCAGTTTAGACCTCACTCACAGGCTTTCTACACAAATTTTGAGCTGTATAAACAAGAATTCCTAATATTTGAAAGCAAATTCAACTGAAAACGCTCCCTAAAGTGCCTGGAGTTGTAAATATTATCAGTTTGCTGGTCATTTCACGGCTTTCCACTGGTAATGTCTGTGATTACAAACGGCAGGAAATGTAGGAAGAATCGATTTACTTTAATTTCAAGGGGTTCTTCCAAGTTTTTAATCATTTCTGGAAACTCTAATTACGTATTTAAGAGTTTTACCACAACTAGAGAGTTTTCTTACAAATATGTACTGGAACCGTCAGGATTTTAACAGAGTCATACAAAACTCGCCAGAGTAATGGGGCCTCAATTGTAAACATACGCAGTTTAGACCTCACTCACAGGCTTTCTACACAAATTTTGAGCTGTATAAACAAGAATTCCTAATATTTGAAAGCAAATTCAACTAATAACGATCCCTAAAGTGCCCGGAGTTGTAAATATTATCAGTTTGCTGGTCATTTCAAGGCTTTCCACTGGTGATGTCTGTGATAACAAACGGCAGGAAATGTAGGAAGAATCTATTTACTTTAATTTCAAAGGGTTCTTCCAAGTTTTTAATCATTTCTGGAAACTCTAATTACGTATTTTAAGAGTTTTACCACGACTAGAGAGCTTTCTTACAAATATGTACTGGAACCGTCAGGATTTTAACAGAGTCACACAAAAGTCGCCAGAGTAATGCGGCCTCAATTGTAAACATAAGCAGTACAGTGCTCACTTACAGGCTTTCTGCACAAATTTTGAGCTGTATAAACAAGAATTCCTAATATTTGAAAGCAAATTCAAGTGAAAACGCTCCCTAAAGTGCCTGGAGTTGTAAATATTATCAGTTTGCTGGTCATTTCACGGCTTTCCACTGGTAATGTCTGTGATTACAAACGGCAGGAAATGTAGGAAGAATCGATTTACTTTAATTTCAAGGGGTTCTTCCAAGTTTTTAATCATTTCTGGAAACTCTAATTACGTACTTTAAGAGTTTTACCACAACTTGAGAGTTTTCTTACAAATATGTACTGGAACCGTCAGGATTTTAAAAGAGTCATACAAAAGTCACCAGAGTAATGCGGCCTCAATTGTAAACATAAGCAGTACAGTCCTCCCTTACAGGCTTTCTACACAAATTTTGAGCTGTATAAACAAGAATTCCTAATATTTGAAAGCAAATTCAAGTGAAAACGCTCCCTAAAGTGCCCAGAGTTGTAAATATTATCAGTTTGCTGGTCATTTCACAGCTTTCCACTGGTAATGTCTGTGATTACAAACGGCAGGAAATGTAGGAAGAATCGATTTACTTTAATTTCAAGGGGTTCTTGCAAGTTTTTAATCATTTCTGGAAACTCTAATTACGTATTTAAGAGTTTTACCACAACTAGAGAGTTTTCTTACAAATATGTACTGGAACCGTCAGGATTTTAAAAGAGTCATAAAAAAGTCGCCAGAGTAATGGGGCCTCAATTGTAAACATACGCAGTTTAGACCTCACTCACAGGCTTTCTACACAAATTTTGAGCTGTATAAACAAGAATTCCTAATATTTGAAAGCAAATTCAACTGAAAACGCTCCCTAAAGTGCCTGGAGTTGTAAATATTATCAGTTTGCTGGTCATTTCACGGCTTTCCACTGGTAATGTCTGTGATTACAAACGGCAGGAAATGTAGGAAGAATCGATTTACTTTAATTTCAAGGGGTTCTTCCAAGTTTTTAATCATTTCTGGAAACTCTAATTACGTATTTAAGAGTTTTACCACAACTAGAGAGTTTTCTTACAAATATGTACTGGAACCGTCAGGATTTTAACAGAGTCATACAAAACTCGCCAGAGTAATGGGGCCTCAATTGTAAACATACGCAGTTTAGACCTCACTCACAGGCTTTCTACACAAATTTTGAGCTGTATAAACAAGAATTCCTAATATTTGAAAGCAAATTCAACTGATAACGCTCCCTAAAGTGCCCGGAGTTGTAAATATTATCAGTTTGCTGGTCATTTCACGGCTTTCCACTGGTAATGTCTGTGATTACAAACGGCAGGAAATGTAGGAAGAATCGATTTACTTTAATTTCAAGGGGTTCTTCCAAGTTTTTAATCATTTCTGGAAACTCTAATTACGTATTTAAGAGTTTTACCACAACTTGAGAGTTTTCTTACAAATATGTACTGGAACCGTCAGGATTTTAACAGAGTCACACAAAAGTCGCCAGAGTAATGCGGCCTCAATTGTAAACATAAGCAGTACAGTCCTCCCTTACAGGCTTTCTGTACAAATTTTGAGCTGTATAAACAAGAATTCCAAATATTTGAAAGCAAATTCAAGTGAAAACGCTCCCTAAAGTGCCTGGAGTTGTAAATATTGTCACTTTGCTGGTCATTTCACGGCTTTCCACTGGTAATGTCTGTGATTACAAACGGCAAGAAATGTAGGAAGAATCGAATTACTTTAATTTCAAGGGGTTCTTCCAAGTTTTTAATCATTTCTGGAAACTCTAATTACGTATTTTAAGAGTTTTACCACAACTAGAGAGTTTTCTTACAAATATGTACTGGAACCGTCAGGATTTTAACAGAGTCACACAAAAGTCGCCAGAGTAATGCGGCCTCAATTGTAAACATAAGCAGTACAGTCCTCACTTACAGGCTTTCTATACAAATTTTGAGCTGTATAAACAAGAATTCCAAATATTTGAAAGCAAATTCAAGTGAAAACGCTCCCTAAAGTGCCCAGAGTTGTAAATATTATCAGTTTGCTGGTCATTTCACAGCTTTCCACTGCTAATGTCTGTGATTACAAATGGCAGGAAATGTAGGAAGAATTGATTTACTTTAATTTCAAGGGGTTCTTCCAAGTTTTTAATCATTTCTGGAAACTCTAATTACGTATTTAAGAGTTTTACCACAACTAGAGAGTTTTCTTACAAATATGTACTGGAACCGTCAGGATTTTAACAAGTCATACAAAACTCGCCAGAGTAATGGGGCCTCAATTGTAAACTTACGCAGTTTAGACCTCACTCACAGGCTTTCTACACAAATTTTGAGCTGTATAAACAAGAATTCCTAATATTTGAAAGCAAATTCAACTGATAACGCTCCCTAATGTGCCCGGAGTTGTAAATATTGTCACTTTGCTGGTCATTTCACGGCTTTCCACTGGTAATGTCTGTGATTACAAACGGCAGGAAATGTAGGAAGAATCGAATTACTTTAATTTCAAGGGGTTCTTCCAAGTTTTTAATCATTTCTGGAAACTCTGATTACGTATTTTAAGAGTTTTACCACAACTAGAGAGTTTTCTTACAAATATGTACTGGAACCGTCAGGATTTTAACAGAGTCACACAAAACTCGCCAGAGTAATGGGGCCTCAATTGTAAACATACGCAGTTTAGACCTCACTCACAGGCTTTCTACACAAATTTTGAGCTGTATAAACAAGAATTCCTAATATTTGAAAGCAAATTCAACTGAAAACGCTCCCTAAAGTGCCCGGAGTTGTAAATATTATCAGTTTGCTGGTCATTTCACGGCTTTCCACAGGTAATGTCTGTGATTACAAACGGCAGGAAATGTAGGAAGAATCTATTTACTTTAATTTGAAGGGGTTCTTCCAAGTTTTTAATCATTTCTGGAAACTGTAATTGCGTATTTTAAGAGTTTTACCAAAACTAGAGACTTTTCTTACAAATATGTACTGGAACCGTCAGAATTTTAACAGAGTCACACAAAACTCGCCAGAGTAATGGGGCCTCATTTGTAAACATAAGCAGTACAGTCCTCCCTTACAGGCTTTCTACACAAATTTTGAGCTGTATAAACAAGAATTCCTAATATTTGAAAGCAAATTCAACTGATAACGCTCCCTAAAGTGCCCGGAGTTGTAAATATTATCAGTTTGCTGGTCATTTCACGGCTTTACACTGGTAATGTCTGTGATTACAAACGGCAGGAAATGTAGGAAGAATCGATTTACTTTAATTTCAAGGGGTTCTTCCAAGTTTTTAATCATTTCTGGAAACTCTAATTACGTATTTAAGAGTTTTACCACAACTTGAGAGTTTTCTTACAAATATGTACTGGAACCGTCAGGATTTTAACAGAGTCACACAAAAGTCGCCAGAGTAATGCGGCCTCAATTGTAAACATAAGCAGTACAGTCCTCCCTTACAGGCTTTCTGTACAAATTTTGAGCTGTATAAACAAGAATTCCAAATATTTGAAAGCAAATTCAAGTGAAAACGCTCCCTAAAGTGCCCGGAGTTGTAAATATTGTCACTTTGCTGGTCATTTCACGGCTTTCCACTGGTAATGTCTGTGATTACAAACGGCAGGAAATGTAGGAAGAATCGAATTACTTTAATTTCAAGGGGTTCTTCCAAGTTTTTAATCATTTCTGGAAAGTCTAATTACGTATTTTAAGAGTTTTACCACAACTAGAGAGTTTTCTTACAAATATGTACTGGAACCGTCAGGATTTTAACAGAGTCACACAAAAGTCGCCAGAGTAATGCGGCCTCAATTGTAAACATAAGCAGTACAGTCCTCACTTACAGGTTTTCTATACAAATTTTGAGCTGTATAAACAAGAATTCCAAATATTTGAAAGCAAATTCAAGTGAAAACGCTCCCTAAAGTGCCCAGAGTTGTAAATATTATCAGTTTGCTGGTCATTTCACAGCTTTCCACTGCTAATGTCTGTGATTACAAACGGCAGGAAATGTAGGAAGAATTGATTTACTTTAATTTCAAGGGGTTCTTCCAAGTTTTTAATCATTTCTGGAAACTCTAATTACGTATTTAAGAGTTTTACCACAACTAGAGAGTTTTCTTACAAATATGTACTGGAACCGTCAGGATTTTAACAGAGTCATACAAAACTCGCCAGAGTAATGGGGCCTCAATTGTAAACTTACGCAGTTTAGACCTCACTCACAGGCTTTCTACACAAATTTTGAGCTGTATAAACAAGAATTCCTAATATTTGAAAGCAAATTCAACTGATAACGCTCCCTAATGTGCCCGGAGTTGTAAATATTGTCACTTTGCTGGTCATTTCACGGCTTTCCACTGGTAATGTCTGTGATTACAAACGGCAGGAAATGTAGGAAGAATCGAATTACTTTAATTTCAAGGGGTTCTTCCAAGTTTTTAATCATTTCTGGAAACTCTGATTACGTATTTTAAGAGTTTTACCACAACTAGAGAGTTTTCTTACAAATATGTACTGGAACCGTCAGGATTTTAACAGAGTCACACAAAACTCGCCAGAGTAATGGGGCCTCAATTGTAAACATACGCAGTTTAGACCTCACTCACAGGCTTTCTACACAAATTTTGAGCTGTATAAACAAGAATTCCTAATATTTGAAAGCAAATTCAACTGAAAACGCTCCCTAAAGTGCCCGGAGTTGTAAATATTATCAGTTTGCTGGTCATTTCACGGCTTTCCACAGGTAATGTCTGTGATTACAAACGGCAGGAAATGTAGGAAGAATCTATTTACTTTAATTTGAAGGGGTTCTTCCAAGTTTTTAATCATTTCTGGAAACTGTAATTGCGTATTTTAAGAGTTTTACCAAAACTAGAGACTTTTCTTACAAATATGTACTGGAACCGTCAGAATTTTAACAGAGTCACACAAAACTCGCCAGAGTAATGGGGCCTCATTTGTAAACATAAGCAGTACAGTCCTCCCTTACAGGCTTTCTACACAAATTTTGAGCTGTATAAACAAGAATTCCTAATATTTGAAAGCAAATTCAACTAATAACGATCCCTAAAGTGCCCGGAGTTGTAAATATTATCAGTTTGCTGGTCATTTCAAGGCTTTCCACTGGTGATGTCTGTGATAACAAACGGCAGGAAATGTAGGAAGAATCTATTTACTTTAATTTCAAGGGGTTCTTCCAAGTTTTTAATCATTTCTGGAAACTCTAATTACGTATTTTAAGAGTTTTACCACGACTAGAGAGCTTTCTTACAAATATGTACTGGAACCGTCAGGATTTTAACAGAGTCACACAAAAGTCGCCAGAGTAATGCGGCCTCAATTGTAAACATAAGCAGTACAGTGCTCACTTACAGGCTTTCTGCACAAATTTTGAGCTGTATAAACAAGAATTCCTAATATTTGAAAGCAAATTCAAGTGAAAACGCTCCCTAAAGTACCCAGAGTTGTAAATATTATCAGTTTGCTGGTCATTTCACGGCTTTCCACTGGTAATGTCTGTGATTACAAACGGCAGGAAATGTAGGAATAATCTATTTACTTTAATTTCAAGGGGTTCTTCCAAGTTTTTAATCATTTCTGGAAACTCTGATTATGTATTTTAAGAGTTTTACCACAACTAGAGAGTTTTCTTACAAATATGTACTGGAACCGTCAGGATTTTAACAGAGTCACACAAAACTCGCCAGAGTAATGGGGCCTCAATTGTAAACATACGCAGTTTAGACCTCACTCACAGGCTTTCTACACAAATTTTGAGCTGTATAAACAAGAATTCCTAATATTTGAAAGCAAATTCAACTGAAAACGCTCCCTAAAGTGCCCAGAGTTGTAAATATTATCAGTTTGCTGGTCATTTCACGGCTTTCCACAGGTAATGTCTGTGATTACAAACGGCAGGAAATGTAGGAAGAATCTATTTACTTTAATTTGAAGGGGTTCTTCCAAGTTTTTAATCATTTTGGAAACTGTAATTGCGTATTTTAAGAGTTTTACCAAAACTAGAGACTTTTCTTACAAATATGTACTGGAACCGTCAGAATTTTAACAGAGTCACACAAAACTCGCCAGAGTAATGCGGTCTCAATTGTAAACATAAGCAGTACAGTGCTCACTTACAGGCTTTCTGCACAAATTTTGAGCTGTATAAACAAGAATTCCTAATATTTGAAAGCAAATTCAAGTGAAAACGCTCCCTAAAGTGCCTGGAGTTGTAAATATTATCAGTTTGCTGGTCATTTCACGGCTTTCCACTGGTATTGTCTGTGATTACAAACGGCAGGAAATGTAGGAAGAATCGATTTACTTTAATTTCAAGGGGTTCTTCCAAGTTTTTAATCATTTCTGGAAACTCTAATTACGTACTTTAAGAGTTTTACCACAACTTGAGAGTTTTCTTACAAATATGTACTGGAACCGTCAGGATTTTAAAAGAGTCATACAAAAGTCACCAGAGTAATGCGGCCTCAATTGTAAACATAAGCAGTACAGTCCTCCCTTACAGGCTTTCTACACAAATTTTGAGCTGTATAAACAAGAATTCCTAATATTTGAAAGCAAATTCAAGTGAAAACGCTCCCTAAAGTGCCCAGAGTTGTAAATATTATCAGTTTGCTGGTCATTTCACAGCTTTCCACTGGTAATGTCTGTGATTACAAACGGCAGGAAATGTAGGAAGAATCGATTTACTTTAATTTCAAGGGGTTCTTCCAAGTTTTTAATCATTTCTGGAAACTCTAATTACGTATTTAAGAGTTTTACCACAACTAGAGAGTTTTCTTACAAATATGTACTGGAACCGTAAGGATTTTAACAGAGTCATACAAAACTCGCCAGAGTAATGGGGCCTCAATTGTAAACATACGCAGTTTAGACCTCACTCACAGGCTTTCTACACAAATTTTGAGCTGTATAAACAAGAATTCCTAATATTTGAAAGCAAATTCAACT
Source organism: Myotis nattereri (assembly GCF_964212035.1). Classification (NCBI taxonomy): domain Eukaryota; kingdom Metazoa; phylum Chordata; class Mammalia; order Chiroptera; family Vespertilionidae; genus Myotis; species Myotis nattereri. The sequence continues at coordinate 26,634 of NW_027669614.1, read as the reverse complement.
AATAACGATCCCTAAAGTGCCCGGAGTTGTAAATATTATCAGTTTGCTGGTCATTTCAAGGCTTTCCACTGGTGATGTCTGTGATTACAAACGGCAGGAAATGTAGGAAGAATCTATTTACTTTAATTTCAAGGGGTTCTTCCAAGTTTTTAATCATTTCTGGAAACTCTAATTACGTATTTTAAGAGTTTTACCACGACTAGAGAGCTTTCTTACAAATATGTACTGGAACCGTCAGGATTTTAACAGAGTCACACAAAAGTCGCCAGAGTAATGCGGCCTCAATTGTAAACATAAGCAGTACAGTGCTCACTTACAGGCTTTCTGCACAAATTTTGAGCTGTATAAACAAGAATTCCTAATATTTGAAAGCAAATTCAAGTGAAAACGCTCCCTAAAGTGCCCAGAGTTGTAAATATTATCAGTTTGCTGGTCATTTCACGGCTTTCCACTGGTAATGTCTGTGATTACAAACGGCAGGAAATGTAGGAATAATCTATTTACTTTAATTTCAAGGGGTTCTTCCAAGTTTTTAATCATTTCTGGAAACTCTGATTATGTATTTTAAGAGTTTTACCACAACTAGAGAGTTTTCTTACAAATATGTACTGGAACCGTCAGGATTTTAACAGAGTCACACAAAACTCGCCAGAGTAATGGGGCCTCAATTGTAAACATACGCAGTTTAGACCTCACTCACAGGCTTTCTACACAAATTTTGAGCTGTATAAACAAGAATTCCTAATATTTGAAAGCATATTCAACTGAAAACGCTCCCTAAAGTGCCCAGAGTTGTAAATATTATCAGTTTGCTGGTCATTTCACGGCTTTCCACAGGTAATGTCTGTGATTACAAACGGCAGGAAATGTAGGAAGAATCTATTTACTTTAATTTGAAGGGGTTCTTCCAAGTTTTTAATCATTTTGGAAACTGTAATTGCGTATTTTAAGAGTTTTACCAAAACTAGAGACTTTTCTTACAAATATGTACTGGAACCGTCAGAATTTTAACAGAGTCACACAAAACTCGCCAGAGTAATGCGGTCTCAATTGTAAACATAAGCAGTACAGTGCTCACTTACAGGCTTTCTGCACAAATTTTGAGCTGTATAAACAAGAATTCCTAATATTTGAAAGCAAATTCAAGTGAAAACGCTCCCTAAAGTGCCTGGAGTTGTAAATATTATCAGTTTGCTGGTCATTTCACGGCTTTCCACTGGTAATGTCTGTGATTACAAACGGCAGGAAATGTAGGAAGAATCGATTTACTTTAATTTCAAGGGGTTCTTCCAAGTTTTTAATCATTTCTGGAAACTCTAATTACGTACTTTAAGAGTTTTACCACAACTTGAGAGTTTTCTTACAAATATGTACTGGAACCGTCAGGATTTTAAAAGAGTCATACAAAAGTCACCAGAGTAATGCGGCCTCAATTGTAAACATAAGCAGTACAGTCCTCCCTTACAGGCTTTCTACACAAATTTTGAGCTGTATAAACAAGAATTCCTAATATTTGAAAGCAAATTCAAGTGAAAACGCTCCCTAAAGTGCCCAGAGTTGTAAATATTATCAGTTTGCTGGTCATTTCACAGCTTTCCACTGGTAATGTCTGTGATTACAAACGGCAGGAAATGTAGGAAGAATCGATTTACTTTAATTTCAAGGGGTTCTTCCAAGTTTTTAATCATTTCTGGAAACTCTAATTACGTATTTAAGAGTTTTACCACAACTAGAGAGTTTTCTTACAAATATGTACTGGAACCGTCAGGATTTTAACAGAGTCACACAAAACTCGCCAGAGTAATGGGGCCTCAATTGTAAACATACGCAGTTTAGACCTCACTCACAGGCTTTCTACACAAATTTTGAGCTGTATAAACAAGAATTCCAAATATTTGAAAGCAAATTCAAGTGAAAACGCTCCCTAAAGTGCCCAGAGTTGTAAATATTATCAGTTTGCTGGTCATTTCACAGCTTTCCACTGCTAATGTCTGTGATTACAAACGGCAGGAAATGTAGGAAGAATCAATTTACTTTAATTTCAAGGGGTTCTTCCAAGTTTTTAATCATTTCTGGAAACTCTAATTATGTATTTTAAGAGTTTTACCACGACTAGAGAGCTTTCTTACAAATATGTACTGGAACCGTCAGGATTTTAAAAGAGTCATACAAAAGTCACCAGAGTAATGCGGCCTCAATTGTAAACATAAGCAGTACAGTCCTCCCTTACAGGCTTTCTACACAAATTTTGAGCTGTATAAACAAGAATTCCTAATATTTGAAAGCAAATTCAAGTGAAAACGCTCCCTAAAGTGCCCAGAGTTGTAAATATTATCAGTTTGCTGGTCATTTCACAGCTTTCCACTGGTAATGTCTGTGATTACAAACGGCAGAAAATGTAGGAATAATCTATTTACTTTAATTTCAAGGGGTTCTTCCAAGTTTTTAATCATTTCTGGAAACTCTGATTACGTATTTTAAGAGTTTTACCACAACTAGAGAGTTTTCTTACAAATATGTACTGGAACCGTCAGGATTTTAACAGAGTCACACAAAACTCGCCAGAGTAATGGGGCCTCAATTGTAAACATACGCAGTTTAGACCTCACTCACAGGCTTTCTACACAAATTTTGAGCTGTATAAACAAGAATTCCTAATATTTGAAAGCAAATTCAACTGAAAACGCTCCCTAAAGTGCCTGGAGTGGTAAATATTATCAGTTTGCTGGTCATTTCACGGCTTTCCACTGGTAATGTCTGTGATTACAAACGGCAGGAAATGTAGGAAGAATCGAATTACTTTAATTTCAAGGGGTTCTTCCAAGTTTTTAATCATTTCTGGAAACTCTAATTACGTATTTAAGAGTTTTACCACAACTAGAGAGTTTTCTTACAAATATGTACTGGAACCGTCAGAATTTTAACAGAGTCACACAAAACTCGCCAGAGTAATGCGGCCTCAATTGTAAACATAAGCAGTACAGTCCTCCCTTACAGGCTTTCTACACAAATTTTGAGCTGTATAAACAAGAATTCCTAATATTTGAAAGCAAATTCAAGTGAAAACGCTCCCTAAAGTGCCTGGAGTTGTAAATATTATCAGTTTGCTGGTCATTTCACGGCTTTCCACAGGTAATGTCTGTGATTACAAACGGCAGGAAATGTAGAAAGAATCGATTTACTTTAATTTCAAGGGGTTCTTCCAAGTTTTTAATCATTTCTGGAAACTCTAATTACGTATTTAAGAGTTTTACCACAACTAGAGAGTTTTCTTACAAATATGTACTGGAACCGTAAGGATTTTAACAGAGTCATACAAAACTCGCCAGAGTAATGGGGCCTCAATTGTAAACATACGCAGTTTAGACCTCACTCACAGGCTTTCTACACAAATTTTGAGCTGTATAAACAAGAATTCCTAATATTTGAAAGCAAATTCAACTAATAACGATCCCTAAAGTGCCCGGAGTTGTAAATATTATCAGTTTGCTGGTCATTTCAAGGCTTTCCACTGGTGATGTCTGTGATTACAAACGGCAGGAAATGTAGGAAGAATCTATTTACTTTAATTTCAAGGGGTTCTTCCAAGTTTTTAATCATTTCTGGAAACTCTAATTACGTATTTTAAGAGTTTTACCACGACTAGAGAGCTTTCTTACAAATATGTACTGGAACCGTCAGGATTTTAACAGAGTCACACAAAAGTCGCCAGAGTAATGCGGCCTCAATTGTAAACATAAGCAGTACAGTGCTCACTTACAGGCTTTCTGCACAAATTTTGAGCTGTATAAACAAGAATTCCTAATATTTGAAAGCAAATTCAAGTGAAAACGCTCCCTAAAGTGCCCAGAGTTGTAAATATTATCAGTTTGCTGGTCATTTCACGGCTTTCCACTGGTAATGTCTGTGATTACAAACGGCAGGAAATGTAGGAATAATCTATTTACTTTAATTTCAAGGGGTTCTTCCAAGTTTTTAATCATTTCTGGAAACTCTGATTATGTATTTTAAGAGTTTTACCACAACTAGAGAGTTTTCTTACAAATATGTACTGGAACCGTCAGGATTTTAACAGAGTCACACAAAACTCGCCAGAGTAATGGGGCCTCAATTGTAAACATACGCAGTTTAGACCTCACTCACAGGCTTTCTACACAAATTTTGAGCTGTATAAACAAGAATTCCTAATATTTGAAAGCAAATTCAACTGAAAACGCTCCCTAAAGTGCCCAGAGTTGTAAATATTATCAGTTTGCTGGTCATTTCACAGCTTTCCACTGCTAATGTCTGTGATTACAAACGGCAGGAAATGTAGGAAGAATCAATTTACTTTAATTTCAAGGGGTTCTTCCAAGTTTTTAATCATTTCTGGAAACTCTAATTATGTATTTTAAGAGTTTTACCACGACTAGAGAGCTTTCTTACAAATATGTACTGGAACCGTCAGGATTTTAAAAGAGTCATACAAAAGTCACCAGAGTAATGCGGCCTCAATTGTAAACATAAGCAGTACAGTCCTCCCTTACAGGCTTTCTACACAAATTTTGAGCTGTATAAACAAGAATTCCTAATATTTGAAAGCAAATTCAAGTGAAAACGCTCCCTAAAGTGCCCAGAGTTGTAAATATTATCAGTTTGCTGGTCATTTCACAGCTTTCCACTGGTAATGTCTGTGATTACAAACGGCAGAAAATGTAGGAATAATCTATTTACTTTAATTTCAAGGGGTTCTTCCAAGTTTTTAATCATTTCTGGAAACTCTGATTACGTATTTTAAGAGTTTTACCACAACTAGAGAGTTTTCTTACAAATATGTACTGGAACCGTCAGGATTTTAACAGAGTCACACAAAACTCGCCAGAGTAATGGGGCCTCAATTGTAAACATACGCAGTTTAGACCTCACTCACAGGCTTTCTACACAAATTTTGAGCTGTATAAACAAGAATTCCTAATATTTGAAAGCAAATTCAACTGAAAACGCTCCCTAAAGTGCCTGGAGTGGTAAATATTATCAGTTTGCTGGTCATTTCACGGCTTTCCACTGGTAATGTCTGTGATTACAAACGGCAGGAAATGTAGGAAGAATCGAATTACTTTAATTTCAAGGGGTTCTTCCAAGTTTTTAATCATTTCTGGAAACTCTAATTACGTATTTAAGAGTTTTACCACAACTAGAGAGTTTTCTTACAAATATGTACTGGAACCGTCAGAATTTTAACAGAGTCACACAAAACTCGCCAGAGTAATGCGGCCTCAATTGTAAACATAAGCAGTACAGTCCTCCCTTACAGGCTTTCTACACAAATTTTGAGCTGTATAAACAAGAATTCCTAATATTTGAAAGCAAATTCAAGTGAAAACGCTCCCTAAAGTGCCTGGAGTTGTAAATATTATCAGTTTGCTGGTCATTTCACGGCTTTCCACAGGTAATGTCTGTGATTACAAACGGCAGGAAATGTAGAAAGAATCGATTTACTTTAATTTCAAGGGGTTCTTCCAAGTTTTTAATCATTTCTGGAAACTCTAATTACGTATTTAAGAGTTTTACCACAACTAGAGAGTTTTCTTACAAATATGTACTGGAACCGTAAGGATTTTAACAGAGTCATACAAAACTCGCCAGAGTAATGGGGCCTCAATTGTAAACATACGCAGTTTAGACCTCACTCACAGGCTTTCTACACAAATTTTGAGCTGTATAAACAAGAATTCCTAATATTTGAAAGCAAATTCAACTAATAACGATCCCTAAAGTGCCCGGAGTTGTAAATATTATCAGTTTGCTGGTCATTTCAAGGCTTTCCACTGGTGATGTCTGTGATTACAAACGGCAGGAAATGTAGGAAGAATCTATTTACTTTAATTTCAAGGGGTTCTTCCAAGTTTTTAATCATTTCTGGAAACTCTAATTACGTATTTTAAGAGTTTTACCACGACTAGAGAGCTTTCTTACAAATATGTACTGGAACCGTCAGGATTTTAACAGAGTCACACAAAAGTCGCCAGAGTAATGCGGCCTCAATTGTAAACATAAGCAGTACAGTGCTCACTTACAGGCTTTCTGCACAAATTTTGAGCTGTATAAACAAGAATTCCTAATATTTGAAAGCAAATTCAAGTGAAAACGCTCCCTAAAGTGCCCAGAGTTGTAAATATTATCAGTTTGCTGGTCATTTCACGGCTTTCCACTGGTAATGTCTGTGATTACAAACGGCAGGAAATGTAGGAATAATCTATTTACTTTAATTTCAAGGGGTTCTTCCAAGTTTTTAATCATTTCTGGAAACTCTGATTATGTATTTTAAGAGTTTTACCACAACTAGAGAGTTTTCTTACAAATATGTACTGGAACCGTCAGGATTTTAACAGAGTCACACAAAACTCGCCAGAGTAATGGGGCCTCAATTGTAAACATACGCAGTTTAGACCTCACTCACAGGCTTTCTACACAAATTTTGAGCTGTATAAACAAGAATTCCTAATATTTGAAAGCAAATTCAACTGAAAACGCTCCCTAAAGTGCCCGGAGTTGTAAATATTATCAGTTTGCTGGTCATTTCACGGCTTTCCACAGGTAATGTCTGTGATTACAAACGGCAGGAAATGTAGGAAGAATCTATTTACTTTAATTTGAAGGGGTTCTTCCAAGTTTTTAATCATTTTGGAAACTGTAATTGCGTATTTTAAGAGTTTTACCAAAACTAGAGACTTTTCTTACAAATATGTACTGGAACCGTCAGAATTTTAACAGAGTCACACAAAACTCGCCAGAGTAATGCGGTCTCAATTGTAAACATAAGCAGTACAGTGCTCACTTACAGGCTTTCTGCACAAATTTTGAGCTGTATAAACAAGAATTCCTAATATTTGAAAGCAAATTCAAGTGAAAACGCTCCCTAAAGTGCCTGGAGTTGTAAATATTATCAGTTTGCTGGTCATTTCACGGCTTTCCACTGGTAATGTCTGTGATTACAAACGGCAGGAAATGTAGGAAGAATCGATTTACTTTAATTTCAAGGGGTTCTTCCAAGTTTTTAATCATTTCTGGAAACTCTAATTACGTATTTAAGAGTTTTACCACAACTAGAGAGTTTTCTTACAAATATGTACTGGAACCGTCAGGATTTTAACAGAGTCATACAAAACTCGCCAGAGTAATGGGGCCTCAATTGTAAACATACGCAGTTTAGACCTCACTCACAGGCTTTCTACACAAATTTTGAGCTGTATAAACAAGAATTCCTAATATTTGAAAGCAAATTCAACTAATAACGATCCCTAAAGTGCCCGGAGTTGTAAATATTATCAGTTTGCTGGTCATTTCAAGGCTTTCCACTGGTGATGTCTGTGATTACAAACGGCAGGAAATGTAGGAAGAATCTATTTACTTTAATTTCAAGGGGTTCTTCCAAGTTTTTAATCATTTCTGGAAACTCTAATTACGTATTTTAAGAGTTTTACCACGACTAGAGAGCTTTCTTACAAATATGTACTGGAACCGTCAGGATTTTAACAGAGTCACACAAAAGTCGCCAGAGTAATGCGGCCTCAATTGTAAACATAAGCAGTACAGTGCTCACTTACAGGCTTTCTGCACAAATTTTGAGCTGTATAAACAAGAATTCCTAATATTTGAAAGCAAATTCAAGTGAAAACGCTCCCTAAAGTGCCCAGAGTTGTAAATATTATCAGTTTGCTGGTCATTTCACGGCTTTCCACTGGTAATGTCTGTGATTACAAACGGCAGGAAATGTAGGAATAATCTATTTACTTTAATTTCAAGGGGTTCTTCCAAGTTTTTAATCATTTCTGGAAACTCTGATTATGTATTTTAAGAGTTTTACCACAACTAGAGAGTTTTCTTACAAATATGTACTGGAACCGTCAGGATTTTAACAGAGTCACACAAAACTCGCCAGAGTAATGGGGCCTCAATTGTAAACATACGCAGTTTAGACCTCACTCACAGGCTTTCTACACAAATTTTGAGCTGTATAAACAAGAATTCCTAATATTTGAAAGCAAATTCAACTGAAAACGCTCCCTAAAGTGCCCGGAGTTGTAAATATTATCAGTTTGCTGGTCATTTCACGGCTTTCCACAGGTAATGTCTGTGATTACAAACGGCAGGAAATGTAGGAAGAATCTATTTACTTTAATTTGAAGGGGTTCTTCCAAGTTTTTAATCATTTTGGAAACTGTAATTGCGAATTTTAAGAGTTTTACCAAAACTAGAGACTTTTCTTACAAATATGTACTGGAACCGTCAGAATTTTAACAGAGTCACACAAAACTCGCCAGAGTAATGCGGTCTCAATTGTAAACATAAGCAGTACAGTCCTCCCTTACAGGCTTTCTACACAAATTTTGAGCTGTATAAACAAGAATTCCTAATATTTGAAAGCAAATTCAAGTGAAAACGCTCCCTAAAGTGCCCAGAGTTGTAAATATTATCAGTTTGCTGGTCATTTCACAGCTTTCCACTGGTAATGTCTGTGATTACAAACGGCAGAAAATGTAGGAATAATCTATTTACTTTAATTTCAAGGGGTTCTTCCAAGTTTTTAATCATTTCTGGAAACTCTGATTACGTATTTTAAGAGTTTTACCACAACTAGAGAGTTTTCTTACAAATATGTACTGGAACCTTCAGGATTTTAACAGAGTCACACAAAACTCGCCAGAGTAATGGGGCCTCAATTGTAAACATACGCAGTTTAGACCTCACTCACAGGCTTTCTACACAAATTTTGAGCTGTATAAACAAGAATTCCTAATATTTGAAAGCAAATTCAACTAATAACGATCCCTAAAGTGCCCGGAGTTGTAAATATTATCAGTTTGCTGGTCATTTCAAGGCTTTCCACTGGTGATGTCTGTGATAACAAACGGCAGGAAATGTAGGAAGAATCTATTTACTTTAATTTCAAGGGGTTCTTCCAAGTTTTTAATCATTTCTGGAAATTTTAAGAGTTTTACCACGACTAGAGAGCTTTCTTACAAATATGTACTGGAACCGTCAGGATTTTAAAAGAGTCATACAAAAGTCGCCAGAGTAATGCGGCCTCAATTGTAAACATAAGCAGTACAGTCCTCCCTTACAGGCTTTCTACACAAATTTTGAGCTGTATAAACAAGAATTCCTAATATTTGAAAGCAAATTCAAGTGAAAACGCTCCCTAAAGTGCCCAGAGTTGTAAATATTATCAGTTTGCTGGTCATTTCACGGCTTTCCACTGGTAATGTCTGTGATTACAAACGGCAGGAAATGTAGGAATAATCTATTTACTTTAATTTCAAGGGGTTCTTCCAAGTTTTTAATCATTTCTGGAAACTCTGATTATGTATTTTAAGAGTTTTACCACAACTAGAGAGTTTTCTTACAAATATGTACTGGAACCGTCAGGATTTTAACAGAGTCACACAAAACTCGCCAGAGTAATGCGGCCTCAATTGTAAACATACGCAGTTTAGACCTCACTCACAGGCTTTCTACACAAATTTTGAGCTGTATAAACAAGACTTCCTAATATTTGAAAGCAAATTCAACTGAAAACGCTCCCTAAAGTGCCCGGAGTTGTAAATATTATCAGTTTGCTGGTCATTTCACGGCTTTTCACAGGTAATGTCTGTGATTACAAAAGGCAGGAAATGTAGGAAGAATCTATTTACTTTAATTTGAAGGGGTTCTTCCAAGTTTTTAATCATTTTGGAAACTGTAATTGCGTATTTTAAGAGTTTTACCAAAACTAGAGACTTTTCTTACAAATATGTACTGGAACCGTCAGAATTTTAACAGAGTCACACAAAACTCGCCAGAGTAATGCGGTCTCAATTGTAAACATAAGCAGTACAGTCCTCACTTACAGGCTTTCTGCACAAATTTTGAGCTGTATAAACAAGAATTCCTAATATTTGAAAGCAAATTCAAGTGAAAACGCTCCCTAAAGTGCCTGGAGTTGTAAATATTATCAGTTTGCTGGTCATTTCACGGCTTTCCACTGGTAATGTCTGTGATTACAAACGGCAGGAAATGTAGGAAGAATCGATTTACTTTAATTTCAAGGGGTTCTTCCAAGTTTTTAATCATTTCTGGAAACTCTAATTACGTACTTTAAGAGTTTTACCACAACTTGAGAGTTTTCTTACAAATATGTACTGGAACCGTCAGGATTTTAACAGAGTCATACAAAACTCGCCAGAGTAATGGGGCCTCAATTGTAAACATACGCAGTTTAGACCTCACTCACAGGCTTTCTACACAAATTTTGAGCTGTATAAACAAGAATTCCTAATATTTGAAAGCAAATTCAACTAATAACGATCCCTAAAGTGCCCGGAGTTGTAAATATTATCAGTTTGCTGGTCATTTCAAGGCTTTCCACTGGTGATGTCTGTGATAACAAACGGCAGGAAATGTAGGAAGAATCTATTTACTTTAATTTCAAGGGGTTCTTCCAAGTTTTTAATCATTTCTGGAAACTCTAATTACGTATTTTAAGAGTTTTACCACGACTAGAGAGCTTTCTTACAAATATGTACTGGAACCGTCAGGATTTTAACAGAGTCACACAAAAGTCGCCAGAGTAATGCGGCCTCAATTGTAAACATAAGCAGTACAGTGCTCACTTACAGGCTTTCTGCACAAATTTTGAGCTGTATAAACAAGAATTCCTAATATTTGAAAGCAAATTCAAGTGAAAACGCTCCCTAAAGTGCCCAGAGTTGTAAATATTATCAGTTTGCTGGTCATTTCACGGCTTTCCACTGGTAATGTCTGTGATTACAAACGGCAGGAAATGTAGGAATAATCTATTTACTTTAATTTCAAGGGGTTCTTCCAAGTTTTTAATCATTTCTGGAAACTCTGATTATGTATTTTAAGAGTTTTACCACAACTAGAGAGTTTTCTTACAAATATGTACTGGAACCGTCAGGATTTTAACAGAGTCACACAAAACTCGCCAGAGTAATGGGGCCTCAATTGTAAACATACGCAGTTTAGACCTCACTCACAGGCTTTCTACACAAATTTTGAGCTGTATAAACAAGAATTCCTAATATTTGAAAGCAAATTCAACTGAAAACGCTCCCTAAAGTGCCCGGAGTTGTAAATATTATCAGTTTGCTGGTCATTTCACGGCTTTCCACAGGTAATGTCTGTGATTACAAAAGGCAGGAAATGTAGGAAGAATCTATTTACTTTAATTTGAAGGGGTTCTTCCAAGTTTTTAATCATTTTGGAAACTGTAATTGCGTATTTTAAGAGTTTTACCAAAACTAGAGACTTTTCTTACAAATATGTACTGGAACCGTCAGAATTTTAACAGAGTCACACAAAACTCGCCAGAGTAATGCGGTCTCAATTGTAAACATAAGCAGTACAGTGCTCACTTACAGGCTTTCTGCACAAATTTTGAGCTGTATAAACAAGAATTCCTAATATTTGAAAGCAAATTCAAGTGAAAACGCTCCCTAAAGTGCCTGGAGTTGTAAATATTATCAGTTTGCTGGTCATTTCACGGCTTTCCACTGGTAATGTCTGTGATTACAAACGGCAGGAAATGTAGGAAGAATCGATTTACTTTAATTTCAAGGGGTTCTTCCAAGTTTTTAATCATTTCTGGAAACTCTAATTACGTATTTAAGAGTTTTACCACAACTAGAGAGTTTTCTTACAAATATGTACTGGAACCGTCAGGATTTTAACAGAGTCATACAAAACTCGCCAGAGTAATGGGGCCTCAATTGTAAACATACGCAGTTTAGACCTCACTCACAGGCTTTCTACACAAATTTTGAGCTGTATAAACAAGAATTCCTAATATTTGAAAGCAAATTCAACTGATAACGCTCCCTAAAGTGCCCGGAGTTGTAAATATTATCAGTTTGCTGGTCATTTCACGGCTTTACACTGGTAATGTCTGTGATTACAAACGGCAGGAAATGTAGGAAGAATCGATTTACTTTAATTTCAAGGGGTTCTTCCAAGTTTTTAATCATTTCTGGAAACTCTAATTACGTATTTAAGAGTTTTACCACAACTTGAGAGTTTTCTTACAAATATGTACTGGAACCGTCAGGATTTTAACAGAGTCATACAAAAGTCGCCAGAGTAATGCGGCCTCAATTGTAAACATAAGCAGTACAGTCCTCCCTTACAGGCTTTCTGTACAAATTTTGAGCTGTATAAACAAGAATTCCAAATATTTGAAAGCAAATTCAAGTGAAAACGCTCCCTAAAGTGCCCGGAGTTGTAAATATTGTCACTTTGCTGGTCATTTCACGGCTTTCCACTGGTAATGTCTGTGATTACAAACGGCAGGAAATGTAGGAAGAATCGAATTACTTTAATTTCAAGGGGTTCTTCCAAGTTTTTAATCATTTCTGGAAAGTCTAATTACGTATTTTAAGAGTTTTACCACAACTAGAGAGTTTTCTTACAAATATGTACTGGAACCGTCAGGATTTTAACAGAGTCACACAAAAGTCGCCAGAGTAATGCGGCCTCAATTGTAAACATAAGCAGTACAGTCCTCACTTACAGGCTTTCTATACAAATTTTGAGCTGTATAAACAAGAATTCCAAATATTTGAAAGCAAATTCAAGTGAAAACGCTCCCTAAAGTGCCCAGAGTTGTAAATATTATCAGTTTGCTGGTCATTTCACAGCTTTCCACTGCTAATGTCTGTGATTACAAACGGCAGGAAATGTAGGAAGAATTGATTTACTTTAATTTCAAGGGGTTCTTCCAAGTTTTTAATCATTTCTGGAAACTCTAATTACGTATTTAAGAGTTTTACCACAACTAGAGAGTTTTCTTACAAATATGTACTGGAACCGTCAGGATTTTAACAAGTCATACAAAACTCGCCAGAGTAATGGGGCCTCAATTGTAAACTTACGCAGTTTAGACCTCACTCATAGGCTTTCTACACAAATTTTGAGCTGTATAAACAAGAATTCCTAATATTTGAAAGCAAATTCAACTGATAACGCTCCCTAATGTGCCCGGAGTTGTAAATATTGTCACTTTGCTGGTCATTTCACGGCTTTCCACTGGTAATGTCTGTGATTACAAACGGCAGGAAATGTAGGAAGAATCGAATTACTTTAATTTCAAGGGGTTCTTCCAAGTTTTTAATCATTTCTGGAAACTCTGATTACGTATTTTAAGAGTTTTACCACAACTAGAGAGTTTTCTTACAAATATGTACTGGAACCGTCAGGATTTTAACAGAGTCACACAAAACTCGCCAGAGTAATGGGGCCTCAATTGTAAACATACGCAGTTTAGACCTCACTCACAGGCTTTCTACACAAATTTTGAGCTGTATAAACAAGAATTCCTAATATTTGAAAGCAAATTCAACTGAAAACGCTCCCTAAAGTGCCCGGAGTTGTAAATATTATCAGTTTGCTGGTCATTTCACGGCTTTCCACAGGTAATGTCTGTGATTACAAACGGCAGGAAATGTAGGAAGAATCTATTTACTTTAATTTGAAGGGGTTCTTCCAAGTTTTTAATCATTTCTGGAAACTGTAATTGCGTATTTTAAGAGTTTTACCAAAACTAGAGACTTTTCTTACAAATATGTACTGGAACCGTCAGAATTTTAACAGAGTCACACAAAACTCGCCAGAGTAATGGGGCCTCATTTGTAAACATAAGCAGTACAGTCCTCCCTTACAGGCTTTCTACACAAATTTTGAGCTGTATAAACAAGAATTCCTAATATTTGAAAGCAAATTCAACTAATAACGATCCCTAAAGTGCCCGGAGTTGTAAATATTATCAGTTTGCTGGTCATTTCAAGGCTTTCCACTGGTGATGTCTGTGATAACAAACGGCAGGAAATGTAGGAAGAATCTATTTACTTTAATTTCAAGGGGTTCTTCCAAGTTTTTAATCATTTCTGGAAACTCTAATTACGTATTTTAAGAGTTTTACCACGACTAGAGAGCTTTCTTACAAATATGTACTGGAACCGTCAGGATTTTAAAAGAGTCATACAAAAGTCGCCAGAGTAATGCGGCCTCAATTGTAAACATAAGCAGTACAGTCCTCCCTTACAGGCTTTCTACACAAATTTTGAGCTGTATAAACAAGAATTCCTAATATTTGAAAGCAAATTCAACTGAAAACGCTCCCTAAAGTGCCCGGAGTTGTAAATATTATCAGTTTGCTGGTCATTTCACGGCTTTCCACAGGTAATGTCTGTGATTACAAAAGGCAGGAAATGTAGGAAGAATCTATTTACTTTAATTTGAAGGGGTTCTTCCAAGTTTTTAATCATTTTGGAAACTGTAATTGCGTATTTTAAGAGTTTTACCAAAACTAGAGACTTTTCTTACAAATATGTACTGGAACCGTCAGAATTTTAACAGAGTCACACAAAACTCGCCAGAGTAATGCGGTCTCAATTGTAAACATAAGCAGTACAGTGCTCACTTACAGGCTTTCTGCACAAATTTTGAGCTGTATAAACAAGAATTCCTAATATTTGAAAGCAAATTCAAGTGAAAACGCTCCCTAAAGTGCCTGGAGTTGTAAATATTATCAGTTTGCTGGTCATTTCACGGCTTTCCACTGGTAATGTCTGTGATTACAAACGGCAGGAAATGTAGGAAGAATCGATTTACTTTAATTTCAAGGGGTTCTTCCAAGTTTTTAATCATTTCTGGAAACTCTAATTACGTATTTAAGAGTTTTACCACAACTAGAGAGTTTTCTTACAAATATGTACTGGAACCGTCAGGATTTTAAAAGAGTCATAAAAAAGTCGCCAGAGTAATGGGGCCTCAATTGTAAACATACGCAGTTTAGACCTCACTCACAGGCTTTCTACACAAATTTTGAGCTGTATAAACAAGAATTCCTAATATTTGAAAGCAAATTCAACTAATAACGATCCCTAAAGTGCCCGGAGTTGTAAATATTATCAGTTTGCTGGTCATTTCAAGGCTTTCCACTGGTGATGTCTGTGATTACAAACGGCAGGAAATGTAGGAAGAATCTATTTACTTTAATTTCAAGGGGTTCTTCCAAGTTTTTAATCATTTCTGGAAACTCTAATTACGTATTTTAAGAGTTTTACCACGACTAGAGAGCTTTCTTACAAATATGTACTGGAACCGTCAGGATTTTAACAGAGTCACACAAAAGTCGCCAGAGTAATGCGGCCTCAATTGTAAACATAAGCAGTACAGTGCTCACTTACAGGCTTTCTGCACAAATTTTGAGCTGTATAAACAAGAATTCCTAATATTTGAAAGCAAATTCAAGTGAAAACGCTCCCTAAAGTGCCCAGAGTTGTAAATATTATCAGTTTGCTGGTCATTTCACGGCTTTCCACTGGTAATGTCTATGATTACAAACGGCAGGAAATGTAGGAATAATCTATTTACTTTAATTTCAAGGGGTTCTTCCAAGTTTTTAATCATTTCTGGAAACTCTGATTATGTATTTTAAGAGTTTTACCACAACTAGAGAGTTTTCTTACAAATATGTACTGGAACCGTCAGGATTTTAACAGAGTCACACAAAACTCGCCAGAGTAATGGGGCCTCAATTGTAAACATACGCAGTTTAGACCTCACTCACAGGCTTTCTACACAAATTTTGAGCTGTATAAACAAGAATTCCTAATATTTGAAAGCAAATTCAACTGAAAACGCTCCCTAAAGTGCCCAGAGTTGTAAATATTATCAGTTTGCTGGTCATTTCACGGCTTTCCACAGGTAATGTCTGTGATTACAAACGGCAGGAAATGTAGGAAGAATCTATTTACTTTAATTTGAAGGGGTTCTTCCAAGTTTTTAATCATTTTGGAAACTGTAATTGCGTATTTTAAGAGTTTTACCAAAACTAGAGACTTTTCTTACAAATATGTACTGGAACCGTCAGAATTTTAACAGAGTCACACAAAACTCGCCAGAGTAATGCGGTCTCAATTGTAAACATAAGCAGTACAGTCCTCACTTACAGGCTTTCTGCACAAATTTTGAGCTGTATAAACAAGAATTCCTAATATTTGAAAGCAAATTCAAGTGAAAACGCTCCCTAAAGTGCCTGGAGTTGTAAATATTATCAGTTTGCTGGTCATTTCACGGCTTTCCACTGGTAATGTCTGTGATTACAAACGGCAGGAAATGTAGGAAGAATCGATTTACTTTAATTTCAAGGGGTTCTTCCAAGTTTTTAATCATTTCTGGAAACTCTAATTACGTACTTTAAGAGTTTTACCACAACTTGAGAGTTTTCTTACAAATATGTACTGGAACCGTCAGGATTTTAAAAGAGTCATACAAAAGTCACCAGAGTAATGCGGCCTCAATTGTAAACATAAGCAGTACAGTCCTCCCTTACAGGCTTTCTACACAAATTTTGAGCTGTATAAACAAGAATTCCTAATATTTGAAAGCAAATTCAAGTGAAAACGCTCCCTAAAGTGCCCAGAGTTGTAAATATTATCAGTTTGCTGGTCATTTCACAGCTTTCCACTGGTAATGTCTGTGATTACAAACGGCAGGAAATGTAGGAAGAATCGATTTACTTTAATTTCAAGGGGTTCTTCCAAGTTTTTAATCATTTCTGGAAACTCTAATTACGTATTTAAGAGTTTTACCACAACTAGAGAGTTTTCTTACAAATATGTACTGGAACCGTAAGGATTTTAACAGAGTCATACAAAACTCGCCAGAGTAATGGGGCCTCAATTGTAAACATACGCAGTTTAGACCTCACTCACAGGCTTTCTACACAAATTTTGAGCTGTATAAACAAGAATTCCTAATATTTGAAAGCAAATTCAACTAATAACGATCCCTAAAGTGCCCGGAGTTGTAAATATTATCAGTTTGCTGGTCATTTCAAGGCTTTCCACTGGTGATGTCTGTGATTACAAACGGCAGGAAATGTAGGAAGAATCTATTTACTTTAATTTCAAGGGGTTCTTCCAAGTTTTTAATCATTTCTGGAAACTCTAATTACGTATTTTAAGAGTTTTACCACGACTAGAGAGCTTTCTTACAAATATGTACTGGAACCGTCAGGATTTTAACAGAGTCACACAAAAGTCGCCAGAGTAATGCGGCCTCAATTGTAAACATAAGCAGTACAGTGCTCACTTACAGGCTTTCTGCACAAATTTTGAGCTGTATAAACAAGAATTCCTAATATTTGAAAGCAAATTCAAGTGAAAACGCTCCCTAAAGTGCCCAGAGTTGTAAATATTATCAGTTTGCTGGTCATTTCACGGCTTTCCACTGGTAATGTCTGTGATTACAAACGGCAGGAAATGTAGGAATAATCTATTTACTTTAATTTCAAGGGGTTCTTCCAAGTTTTTAATCATTTCTGGAAACTCTGATTATGTATTTTAAGAGTTTTACCACAACTAGAGAGTTTTCTTACAAATATGTACTGGAACCGTCAGGATTTTAACAGAGTCACACAAAACTCGCCAGAGTAATGGGGCCTCAATTGTAAACATACGCAGTTTAGACCTCACTCACAGGCTTTCTACACAAATTTTGAGCTGTATAAACAAGAATTCCTAATATTTGAAAGCATATTCAACTGAAAACGCTCCCTAAAGTGCCCAGAGTTGTAAATATTATCAGTTTGCTGGTCATTTCACGGCTTTCCACAGGTAATGTCTGTGATTACAAACGGCAGGAAATGTAGGAAGAATCTATTTACTTTAATTTGAAGGGGTTCTTCCAAGTTTTTAATCATTTTGGAAACTGTAATTGCGTATTTTAAGAGTTTTACCAAAACTAGAGACTTTTCTTACAAATATGTACTGGAACCGTCAGAATTTTAACAGAGTCACAAAAAACTCGCCAGAGTAATGCGGTCTCAATTGTAAACATAAGCAGTACAGTGCTCACTTACAGGCTTTCTGCACAAATTTTGAGCTGTATAAACAAGAATTCCTAATATTTGAAAGCAAATTCAAGTGAAAACGCTCCCTAAAGTGCCTGGAGTTGTAAATATTATCAGTTTGCTGGTCATTTCACGGCTTTCCACTGGTAATGTCTGTGATTACAAACGGCAGGAAATGTAGGAAGAATCGATTTACTTTAATTTCAAGGGGTTCTTCCAAGTTTTTAATCATTTCTGGAAACTCTAATTACGTACTTTAAGAGTTTTACCACAACTTGAGAGTTTTCTTACAAATATGTACTGGAACCGTCAGGATTTTAAAAGAGTCATACAAAAGTCACCAGAGTAATGCGGCCTCAATTGTAAACATAAGCAGTACAGTCCTCCCTTACAGGCTTTCTACACAAATTTTGAGCTGTATAAACAAGAATTCCTAATATTTGAAAGCAAATTCAAGTGAAAACGCTCCCTAAAGTGCCCAGAGTTGTAAATATTATCAGTTTGCTGGTCATTTCACAGCTTTCCACTGGTAATGTCTGTGATTACAAACGGCAGGAAATGTAGGAAGAATCGATTTACTTTAATTTCAAGGGGTTCTTCCAAGTTTTTAATCATTTCTGGAAACTCTAATTACGTATTTAAGAGTTTTACCACAACTAGAGAGTTTTCTTACAAATATGTACTGGAACCGTCAGGATTTTAACAGAGTCACACAAAACTCGCCAGAGTAATGGGGCCTCAATTGTAAACATACGCAGTTTAGACCTCACTCACAGGCTTTCTACACAAATTTTGAGCTGTATAAACAAGAATTCCAAATATTTGAAAGCAAATTCAAGTGAAAACGCTCCCTAAAGTGCCCAGAGTTGTAAATATTATCAGTTTGCTGGTCATTTCACAGCTTTCCACTGCTAATGTCTGTGATTACAAACGGCAGGAAATGTAGGAAGAATCAATTTACTTTAATTTCAAGGGGTTCTTCCAAGTTTTTAATCATTTCTGGAAACTCTAATTATGTATTTTAAGAGTTTTACCACGACTAGAGAGCTTTCTTACAAATATGTACTGGAACCGTCAGGATTTTAAAAGAGTCATACAAAAGTCACCAGAGTAATGCGGCCTCAATTGTAAACATAAGCAGTACAGTCCTCCCTTACAGGCTTTCTACACAAATTTTGAGCTGTATAAACAAGAATTCCTAATATTTGAAAGCAAATTCAAGTGAAAACGCTCCCTAAAGTGCCCAGAGTTGTAAATATTATCAGTTTGCTGGTCATTTCACAGCTTTCCACTGGTAATGTCTGTGATTACAAACGGCAGAAAATGTAGGAATAATCTATTTACTTTAATTTCAAGGGGTTCTTCCAAGTTTTTAATCATTTCTGGAAACTCTGATTACGTATTTTAAGAGTTTTACCACAACTAGAGAGTTTTCTTACAAATATGTACTGGAACCGTCAGGATTTTAACAGAGTCACACAAAACTCGCCAGAGTAATGGGGCCTCAATTGTAAACATACGCAGTTTAGACCTCACTCACAGGCTTTCTACACAAATTTTGAGCTGTATAAATAAGAATTCCTAATATTTGAAAGCAAATTCAACTGAAAACGCTCCCTAAAGTGCCTGGAGTGGTAAATATTATCAGTTTGCTGGTCATTTCACGGCTTTCCACTGGTAATGTCTGTGATTACAAACGGCAGGAAATGTAGGAAGAATCGAATTACTTTAATTTCAAGGGGTTCTTCCAAGTTTTTAATCATTTCTGGAAACTCTAATTACGTATTTAAGAGTTTTACCACAACTAGAGAGTTTTCTTACAAATATGTACTGGAACCGTCAGAATTTTAACAGAGTCACACAAAACTCGCCAGAGTAATGCGGCCTCAATTGTAAACATAAGCAGTACAGTCCTCCCTTACAGGCTTTCTACACAAATTTTGAGCTGTATAAACAAGAATTCCTAATATTTGAAAGCAAATTCAAGTGAAAACGCTCCCTAAAGTGCCTGGAGTTGTAAATATTATCAGTTTGCTGGTCATTTCACGGCTTTCCACAGGTAATGTCTGTGATTACAAACGGCAGGAAATGTAGAAAGAATCGATTTACTTTAATTTCAAGGGGTTCTTCCAAGTTTTTAATCATTTCTGGAAACTCTAATTACGTATTTAAGAGTTTTACCACAACTAGAGAGTTTTCTTACAAATATGTACTGGAACCGTAAGGATTTTAACAGAGTCATACAAAACTCGCCAGAGTAATGGGGCCTCAATTGTAAACATACGCAGTTTAGACCTCACTCACAGGCTTTCTACACAAATTTTGAGCTGTATAAACAAGAATTCCTAATATTTGAAAGCAAATTCAACTAATAACGATCCCTAAAGTGCCCGGATTTGTAAATATTATCAGTTTGCTGGTCATTTCAAGGCTTTCCACTGGTGATGTCTGTGATTACAAACGGCAGGAAATGTAGGAAGAATCTATTTACTTTAATTTCAAGGGGTTCTTCCAAGTTTTTAATCATTTCTGGAAACTCTAATTACGTATTTTAAGAGTTTTACCACGACTAGAGAGCTTTCTTACAAATATGTACTGGAACCGTCAGGATTTTAACAGAGTCACACAAAAGTCGCCAGAGTAATGCGGCCTCAATTGTAAACATAAGCAGTACAGTGCTCACTTACAGGCTTTCTGCACAAATTTTGAGCTGTATAAACAAGAATTCCTAATATTTGAAAGCAAATTCAAGTGAAAACGCTCCCTAAAGTGCCCAGAGTTGTAAATATTATCAGTTTGCTGGTCATTTCACGGCTTTCCACTGGTAATGTCTGTGATTACAAACGGCAGGAAATGTAGGAATAATCTATTTACTTTAATTTCAAGGGGTTCTTCCAAGTTTTTAATCATTTCTGGAAACTCTGATTATGTATTTTAAGAGTTTTACCACAACTAGAGAGTTTTCTTACAAATATGTACTGGAACCGTCAGGATTTTAACAGAGTCACACAAAACTCGCCAGAGTAATGGGGCCTCAATTGTAAACATACGCAGTTTAGACCTCACTCACAGGCTTTCTACACAAATTTTGAGCTGTATAAACAAGAATTCCTAATATTTGAAAGCAAATTCAACTGAAAACGCTCCCTAAAGTGCCCGGAGTTGTAAATATTATCAGTTTGCTGGTCATTTCACGGCTTTCCACAGGTAATGTCTGTGATTACAAACGGCAGGAAATGTAGGAAGAATCTATTTACTTTAATTTGAAGGGGTTCTTCCAAGTTTTTAATCATTTTGGAAACTGTAATTGCGTATTTTAAGAGTTTTACCAAAACTAGAGACTTTTCTTACAAATATGTACTGGAACCGTCAGAATTTTAACAGAGTCACACAAAACTCGCCAGAGTAATGCGGTCTCAATTGTAAACATAAGCAGTACAGTGCTCACTTACAGGCTTTCTGCACAAATTTTGAGCTGTATAAACAAGAATTCCTAATATTTGAAAGCAAATTCAAGTGAAAACGCTCCCTAAAGTGCCTGGAGTTGTAAATATTATCAGTTTGCTGGTCATTTCACGGCTTTCCACTGGTAATGTCTGTGATTACAAACGGCAGGAAATGTAGGAAGAATCGATTTACTTTAATTTCAAGGGGTTCTTCCAAGTTTTTAATCATTTCTGGAAACTCTAATTACGTATTTAAGAGTTTTACCACAACTAGAGAGTTTTCTTACAAATATGTACTGGAACCGTCAGGATTTTAACAGAGTCATACAAAACTCGCCAGAGTAATGGGGCCTCAATTGTAAACATACGCAGTTTAGACCTCACTCACAGGCTTTCTACACAAATTTTGAGCTGTATAAACAAGAATTCCTAATATTTGAAAGCAAATTCAACTAATAACGATCCCTAAAGTGCCCGGAGTTGTAAATATTATCAGTTTGCTGGTCATTTCAAGGCTTTCCACTGGTGATGTCTGTGATTACAAACGGCAGGAAATGTAGGAAGAATCTATTTACTTTAATTTCAAGGGGTTCTTCCAAGTTTTTAATCATTTCTGGAAACTCTAATTACGTATTTTAAGAGTTTTACCACGACTAGAGAGCTTTCTTACAAATATGTACTGGAACCGTCAGGATTTTAACAGAGTCACACTTTCTTACAAATATGTACTGGAACCGTCAGGATTTTAACAGAGTCACACAAAAGTCGCCAGAGTAATGCGGCCTCAATTGTAAACATAAGCAGTACAGTGCTCACTTACAGGCTTTCTGCACAAATTTTGAGCTGTATAAACAAGAATTCCTAATATTTGAAAGCAAATTCAAGTGAAAACGCTCCCTAAAGTGCCCAGAGTTGTAAATATTATCAGTTTGCTGGTCATTTCACGGCTTTCCACTGGTAATGTCTGTGATTACAAACGGCAGGAAATGTAGGAATAATCTATTTACTTTAATTTCAAGGGGTTCTTCCAAGTTTTTAATCATTTCTGGAAACTCTGATTATGTATTTTAAGAGTTTTACCACAACTAGAGAGTTTTCTTACAAATATGTACTGGAACCGTCAGGATTTTAACAGAGTCACACAAAACTCGCCAGAGTAATGGGGCCTCAATTGTAAACATACGCAGTTTAGACCTCACTCACAGGCTTTCTACACAAATTTTGAGCTGTATAAACAAGAATTCCTAATATTTGAAAGCAAATTCAACTGAAAACGCTCCCTAAAGTGCCCGGAGTTGTAAATATTATCAGTTTGCTGGTCATTTCACGGCTTTCCACAGGTAATGTCTGTGATTACAAACGGCAGGAAATGTAGGAAGAATCTATTTACTTTAATTTGAAGGGGTTCTTCCAAGTTTTTAATCATTTTGGAAACTGTAATTGCGTATTTTAAGAGTTTTACCAAAACTAGAGACTTTTCTTACAAATATGTACTGGAACCGTCAGAATTTTAACAGAGTCACACAAAACTCGCCAGAGTAATGCGGTCTCAATTGTAAACATAAGCAGTACAGTCCTCCCTTACAGGCTTTCTACACAAATTTTGAGCTGTATAAACAAGAATTCCTAATATTTGAAAGCAAATTCAAGTGAAAACGCTCCCTAAAGTGCCCAGAGTTGTAAATATTATCAGTTTGCTGGTCATTTCACAGCTTTCCACTGGTAATGTCTGTGATTACAAACGGCAGAAAATGTAGGAATAATCTATTTACTTTAATTTCAAGGGGTTCTTCCAAGTTTTTAATCATTTCTGGAAACTCTGATTACGTATTTTAAGAGTTTTACCACAACTAGAGAGTTTTCTTACAAATATGTACTGGAACCTTCAGGATTTTAACAGAGTCATACAAAACTCGCCAGAGTAATGGGGCCTCAATTGTAAACATACGCAGTTTAGACCTCACTCACAGGCTTTCTACACAAATTTTGAGCTGTATAAACAAGAATTCCTAATATTTGAAAGCAAATTCAACTAATAACGATCCCTAAAGTGCCCGGAGTTGTAAATATTATCAGTTTGCTGGTCATTTCAAGGCTTTCCACTGGTGATGTCTGTGATAACAAACGGCAGGAAATGTAGGAAGAATCTATTTACTTTAATTTCAAGGGGTTCTTCCAAGTTTTTAATCATTTCTGGAAATTTTAAGAGTTTTACCACGACTAGAGAGCTTTCTTACAAATATGTACTGGAACCGTCAGGATTTTAAAAGAGTCATACAAAAGTCGCCAGAGTAATGCGGCCTCAATTGTAAACATAAGCAGTACAGTCCTCCCTTACAGGCTTTCTACACAAATTTTGAGCTGTATAAACAAGAATTCCTAATATTTGAAAGCAAATTCAAGTGAAAACGCTCCCTAAAGTGCCCAGAGTTGTAAATATTATCAGTTTGCTGGTCATTTCACGGCTTTCCACTGGTAATGTCTGTGATTACAAACGGCAGGAAATGTAGGAATAATCTATTTACTTTAATTTCAAGGGGTTCTTCCAAGTTTTTAATCATTTCTGGAAACTCTGATTATGTATTTTAAGAGTTTTACCACAACTAGAGAGTTTTCTTACAAATATGTACTGGAACCGTCAGGATTTTAACAGAGTCACACAAAAGTCGCCAGAGTAATGGGGCCTCAATTGTAAACATACGCAGTTTAGACCTCACTCACAGGCTTTCTACACAAATTTTGAGCTGTATAAACAAGACTTCCTAATATTTGAAAGCAAATTCAACTGAAAACGCTCCCTAAAGTGCCCGGAGTTGTAAATATTATCAGTTTGCTGGTCATTTCACGGCTTTTCACAGGTAATGTCTGTGATTACAAAAGGCAGGAAATGTAGGAAGAATCTATTTACTTTAATTTCAAGGGGTTCTTCCAAGTTCTTAATCATTTCTGGAAACTCTAATTACGTATTTAAGAGTTTTACCACAACTAGAGAGTTTTATTACAAATATGTACTGGAACCGTCAGGATTTTAACAGAGTCATAAAAAAGTCGCCAGAGTAATGCGACCTCAATTGTACTCATAAGAAGTACAGTCCTCACTTACAGGCTTTCTACACAAATTTTGAGCTGTATAAACAAGAATTCCTAATATTTGAAAGCAAATTCAAGTGAAAACGCTCCCTAAAGTGCCTGGAGTTGTAAATATTATCAGTTTGCTGGTCATTTCACGGCTTTCCACTGGTAATGTCTGTGATTACAAACGGCAGGAAATGTAGGAAGAATCGATTTACTTTAATTTCAAGGGGTTCTTCCAAGTTTTTAATCATTTCTGGAAACTCTAATTACGTACTTTAAGAGTTTTACCACAACTTGAGAGTTTTCTTACAAATATGTACTGGAACCGTCAGGATTTTAACAGAGTCATACAAAACTCGCCAGAGTAATGGGGCCTCAATTGTAAACATACGCAGTTTAGACCTCACTCACAGGCTTTCTACACAAATTTTGAGCTGTATAAACAAGAATTCCTAATATTTGAAAGCAAATTCAACTAATAACGATCCCTAAAGTGCCCGGAGTTGTAAATATTATCAGTTTGCTGGTCATTTCAAGGCTTTCCACTGGTGATGTCTGTGATAACAAACGGCAGGAAATGTAGGAAGAATCTATTTACTTTAATTTCAAGGGGTTCTTCCAAGTTTTTAATCATTTCTGGAAACTCTAATTACGTATTTTAAGAGTTTTACCACGACTAGAGAGCTTTCTTACAAATATGTACTGGAACCGTCAGGATTTTAACAGAGTCACACAAAAGTCGCCAGAGTAATGCGGCCTCAATTGTAAACATAAGCAGTACAGTGCTCACTTACAGGCTTTCTGCACAAATTTTGAGCTGTATAAACAAGAATTCCTAATATTTGAAAGCAAATTCAAGTGAAAACGCTCCCTAAAGTGCCCAGAGTTGTAAATATTATCAGTTTGCTGGTCATTTCACGGCTTTCCACTGGTAATGTCTGTGATTACAAACGGCAGGAAATGTAGGAATAATCTATTTACTTTAATTTCAAGGGGTTCTTCCAAGTTTTTAATCATTTCTGGAAACTCTGATTATGTATTTTAAGAGTTTTACCACAACTAGAGAGTTTTCTTACAAATATGTACTGGAACCGTCAGGATTTTAACAGAGTCACACAAAACTCGCCAGAGTAATGGGGCCTCAATTGTAAACATACGCAGTTTAGACCTCACTCACAGGCTTTCTACACAAATTTTGAGCTGTATAAACAAGAATTCCTAATATTTGAAAGCAAATTCAACTGAAAACGCTCCCTAAAGTGCCCGGAGTTGTAAATATTATCAGTTTGCTGGTCATTTCACGGCTTTCCACAGGTAATGTCTGTGATTACAAAAGGCAGGAAATGTAGGAAGAATCTATTTACTTTAATTTGAAGGGGTTCTTCCAAGTTTTTAATCATCTCTGGAAACTCTAATTACGTATTTTAAGAGTTTTACCACAACTAGAGAGTTTTCTAACAAATATGTACTGGAACCGTAAGGATTTTAACAGAGTCATACAAAGGTCGCCAGAGTAATGGGGCCTCAATTGTAAACATACGCAGTTTAGAACTCACTTACAGGCTTTCTATACAAATTTTGAGCTGTATAAACAAGAATTCCTAATATTTGAAAGCAAATTCAAGTGAAAACGCACCCTAAAGTGCCCGGAGTTGTAAATATTATCAGTTTGCTGGTCATTTCACAGCTTTCCACTGGTAATGTCTTTGACTACAAAGGGCAGGAAATGTAGGAAGAATCGATTTACTTTAATTTCAAGGGGTTCTTCCAAGTTTTTAATCATTTCTGGAAACTCTAATTACGTATTTTAAGAGTTTTACCACAACTAGAGAGTTTTCTTACAAATATGTACTGGAACAGTCAGGATTTTAACAGAGTCATAAAAAAGTCGCCAGAGTAATGCTACGTCAATTGTAAACATAAGCAGTACAGTCCTCACTTACAGGCTTTCTACACAAATTTTGAGCTGTATAAACAAGAATTCCTAATATTTGAAATCAAATTCAAGTGAAAACGATCCCTAAAGTGCCCGGAGTTGTAAATATTATCAGTTTGCTGGTCATTTCACGGCTTTCCACTGGTAATGTCTGTGATTACAAACGGCAGGAAATGTAGGAAGAATCTATTTACTTTTATTTCAAGTGGTTCTTCCAAGTTTTTAATCATTTCTGGAAACTCTAATTACGTATTTTAAGAGTTTTACCACAACTAGAGAGTTTT
>NW_027669615.1:0-74000 GCF_964212035.1 Myotis nattereri | reverse complement strand
TGGTTGGCTTTCTCCTGCACATCCACCTGGGGATCCAAACATAAACTCCGGCCCCTCCTCCAATTGATAATTGAACCATGTCCTCTTGGTTCATAGGCCTACTGAGCCACACTGGCCATCACACTCTGCTTCTTCTAGTGGGAAGAGAAAATGCTGAAGTCTCTGTAACAGTCTGTGAGCTCCCCACTCCCCCAAAAAAGAGGATAAGAGAACAAGGCTCAGAAAATGTGTATCTCTTACAGCAAACGCTCTCTTTCTCTTCCTCTCCCTCTCCTATTCCATCTCCCTCTCCCTGTCCCTCTGTCTGACATGCACCTTGTCTTCCCATCCCCACCTTAACAGGAAATAGTGTCCATAATGGGAATCAGAACCTCTGGAATTTGGGGAAAAGTATACAAATGGGCAGGTTCTTAGGGAGGAAGGGCATAGGCAAAACATCCTGTGGTCTGGGTGTTAATTCCTCTGCACAAAGAGATCGTGCCCATTACCTTGTGTGGAGATTCACCTGTGGGGCCAACTTATGTAAAGCTCTTGTCAGCATGTCCTCCTCTGGAATTGCCCACTGTTATTAGCATTGATGGTATTTATTATCCACCAGATGCAAGATAAGGAAGAAAATGAAAGACAGTGCACACTGGCCAGTGTGTCTGGGCATTTTCCTGTGCACCAGAAAGTTTACTGATTTGATTTCTGGCCAGGGCACATGTCCAGGTTGCAGATTCAGTCCCCAGGCATCCAGCATTGTTTCTCTCTCACAGGAATGCATGCTTCTGTGTCTGTCTCTCTGCATTTACCTCTCTCTAAAGAATTAATTTTAAAAAACCCACCATATTAAAACACAACAAAAGAAAACTCATTGCTGCATGTTGCCTCTAAAACCAAGTGTCCTGCACTTGACGCTTTATTTGTTCTGGAGACCACAGTGAGAAATCTAGCAAAATTCTTTATTGGAATCTGGATTATTCCACCAAAATATTCAGAAAAGCATAGTATTAAGGCAATGAGGCTGAGAAAGCTTAGATAGAGACTACATCTGTGAAGTTGGGCGCAGAAGGGGCCTGGATAGGAGGTGACTGCTGGTGCACAGGCATCTTGTACATGAAGGCCCTTGGGCAGGGTCTCTAGGGCATCAGAAAGCAAGCAGGGAGAGTAAGGCACACATAATAGGTTCCTTACTACTAGAATGTACCCTAGAGTCCACCAATCTGCACCGCAGTCAGGCAGGCTGGATACAGGGCAGCTGGAGCACACGAATGTCAAAGGGAAGACTCTGAATAAAGAAGAGCCAAAGCCTGACATGCTTGGCTCATTGGATGAGTTTTGACCTGTGAACCAGGAGGTTATGGTTCAGTTCCCAGGCCGGGACATGCCCATGTCGTGGGCTCTTAGCCCAGTTGATGTCTTGTAGGAGGCAGCCAATAAATGATTATCTCTCACCATTGATGGTTCTAACTCTTTCTCCCTCTCCCTTCCTCTGTGAAATCAATAAATAAATATATATATATGTGTATATATATATATATATATATATATATATATATATATATATATCTAAAAGTATGTACATAGTTTAGGGTTTTGATACCCTGAATATCCGTTTAGAAATACAAGAGAGCCTTTTGTCATGGTCAGGATTTATATGCTGTTCCTTCTTCCCCTTTAATCTTCCTTTCTAGTCCACTTCCCCATGGGATTGTATATAAAGTGATCTATTTCATGCTGGGACGTTTTGTATTGTTTGTCTTGTTGTATTTCTCTGTACCATAATACGTTATTAATACAAACCTACAGTGGAAAAATTAGGCTGAGTAAATTTGGCATCCAAATGGCTTTACTAAGTATTTCACCAATCCAGGTGCATGCCAGCTGGCAATGAAAAATGGGCTCACTGAGCCATGCCATTCATGGTTTGTTCCACCCCACAACGTGCAATCTGACAGGCTACATTTTAAAATCCTTAAAATTTTGAGGTCCAAGCTTCCTAAATTTTCAACTAATTTCACATACACTATTTCAATAAAAAGAATGTTAAAAAAACCACACATTATTGGGGTAATATTTAAAATTGAAGTTGGAAGGCTTGTTGATAACTATACACTCAACAGTCCAAGAGGTGAGTTTTTAAAAACCTTTCCCATTCATGATGTTTGTTTATATTCACTAATAAAAATACTGAGGATTCAAGATAACTCAGAGTTTGAGTGATCATACCCTTTGTGGTACATTAAATGTCAAATAGTTGCAGAGAAAGTGCCTGAATAGTTCTCCAATAAAATACATATCACAATCTAGGGGCACTTTTGTTCACTCCGTTCAGAAGTATAGTCAGGAAGCTAACTGGTTCCATTTAAGTGGTAATCTCTGTTTCAATCTTAGTATAACCACTTCAGAAAGTGCTGATGTCACTTAAGTAAGCAAAAGGATGCCCACATTTAGACTTCTTCAAACTTTTATATCATTCCGTATGCAATATTTCCCTATTTATACTATTCCTTTCAAGGTTGAGGACATACAAAATGTCACAGGAAGAAGGTCAAGAATTGTTTTGCAGCTTTGGTGGAGGTTCCCCAATCCTTTTTTCCATTTAGGTTTTCCAAGGAAAATATGTAAATTGTTTACTCTCCCTAACTGGAAACAGGGCAGCATGCCATGAAGAAGTAACACGCTGCTTCATTTATTTTTTTTATCATTATTGTTCAGATTATTACAGTTGTTCCTCTTTTTCCTCCATAGCTCCCCTCCACCCAGTTCCCACCCCACCTTCTGCCCTTACCCCGACACTGTCCTCATCCATAGGTGTACGATTTTTGTCCAGTCTCCTCCCACGCTCCCCACACCCCCCACATCCCTTTCCTCCGCAAGAATTTTCAGTCCACCCCCTCTCTATGCCCAATTTTATATTATATTCACCAGTTTACTCTGATCAGATTTTTTACTCACTTGATTTTTAGATTCACTTGTTGATAGACATGTATTTGTTGTTCATAATTTTTATCTTTACCTTTACTTCTTCCTCTTCTTAAAGAATACCTTTCAGCATTTCATATAAAATAATATGTAACGCTTCACGAATTTGCATGTCATCCTTGTGCAGGGGCCATGCTAATCTTCTCTATATCGTTCCAATGTTAGTACATGTGGTGCCGAAACGAGCACAGTTCTCTTTCTTTTTTAATAAATATATGTATTATTTGGAAACATTAAGATCTCAGTATGTTTTTTAAAGAATGAATGAGTGCACTCTTTCATGAGCCAATAGTCTTCTTATTTTTTTTAAGTTTATAATAGTCTTTATTATCCATGAGTGAGTGAGATCATGTGCTGTTTTTCCTTCATTGACTGGCTTATTTCACTTAGCATAATGCTCTCCAGTTCCATCCATGCCATTGCAAATGGTAAGAGTTCCTTCTTTTTTACAGCAGCATAGTATTCCATCATGTAGATGTACCACAGTTCTCTAATCCATTCATCTACTAATGGACACTTGGACTGTTTCCAGATCTTAGCTATGTTGAATTGTGCTGCTATGAACATATGGGTGCATATATCCTTTCTGATTGGTGTTTCTGATTTCTTGAGATATATTCCTAGAAGTGAGACCATAGCATCAAATGGGAGTTCCATTTTTAGTTTTTTGAGGAAGGTCCAGACTGTCTTCCATCGTGGCTGCACCAGTCTGCATTCCCACCAGCAGTGCACGAGTGTTCCTTTTTCTCCACATCCTCTCCAGCACTTGTCGTTTGTTGATTTGTTGAAGATAGCCAGTCTGACAGTGTGAGATGGTACCTCATTGTTATTTTGATTTGCATCTCTCCGATGATTAGTTACTTTAATTATCAGGTTAGCAGATTGCCTTCAGCCATTTTGCCAACAGCAGGGTAATATAATGCGGATTTTCAGCCCTGCTGTTTATCAAAGTTCATTAGCCCTGTATCAATATATATATATATATATATATATATATATATATATATATATATATATATATTTTACAGGCCCAGTGCACAAAAATTTGTGCACTCAGGGGAGAGGGGGTCCCTCAGCCCAGCCTGTGCCCTCTCGCAGTCTGGGACCCCTCAGGGGATGACCACCTGCTGGCTTAGGCCTGCTCCCCGGGGAATTGGGCCGAAGATGGCAATCAGACATTCCTCTGGCAGCCTGGCAGCCCTCGGGAGATGTCCACTTGCCAGCGGGGAGAAGACCTAAGCTGCAGTCAGACATCCTTAGCACTGCTGATGAGTCTGGAGAGCCTCCCTCCACCACTGCTGTAATGGCAGCCATCAGCCTGGCTTGTGGCTGAGCATAGCTCCTCCCATGTGAGAGCGACCTGACTACCAGAGGGCAGCACCTGCATTGAGCGTCTGCCCCCTGGTGGTCAGTGTGTGTCATAGTGACCAGTCATTCTCAGTCTTTCTGCTGTTAGGGTCAGTTTGCATATTACTCTTTTACTATATAGGATAGAAGCCTGGTGCATGGGAGGGGGCCGGCTGGTTTTCCCTGAAGTGTGTTCCAGATCAGGGTGGGGTCCCCACTGTGGTTCCTGGCCAGCCTGGGTGAGGGGCTGATGGCTGTTTGCAGCTGGTCACACACTCTTCAGAGTAGGGGTCCCCACTGGGGTTCCTGACCAGTCTGGGTGAGGGGCTAAGGGCCGTTTTCAGGATGGCAGGCGACTGAAGCTCCCAGCCTCTTCTTTTTATTTTTTATTCTGGGATTTATTTACCTTCTATTGCTGTCACTGGAGCTGAGAGCCGGCTGCAGCTTGAGGCTATGGCTGGCTGAAAGCAGGTGTCTGGGTTTGTTTAGCTTCTATAATTGCAACATTGTTGCATCTGGAGCTCAGAGCAGGGCTGCCACAGG
The DNA here is from genome assembly GCF_964212035.1 of Myotis nattereri. Classification (NCBI taxonomy): domain Eukaryota; kingdom Metazoa; phylum Chordata; class Mammalia; order Chiroptera; family Vespertilionidae; genus Myotis; species Myotis nattereri. The sequence continues at coordinate 69,143 of NW_027669615.1, read as the reverse complement.
TGGGGAAACTGGGCTTCCTCCGTCACTGGAGCAACCAAGCCTCATGTTCACTTCAGCTGCGTGGCTTCCGGCAGGCATCTTGATTGGGAGTTAATTTGCATATCTCGCTGATTAGCCAATGGGAAGGGTAGTGAAGTTATGGTTAATTCCCATGTTTATCTATTATTAGATAGTATATATATATATATACATATATAGGTATGTATATATATATATATGTGTGTGTATATATATATATATATATATATATATATATATACACACACACACATACATCTATACACACACACACACACACACATACACACAGACACATACTACTGTTGGTCTTTACCTCCAGCACTTAACTCTGAGGTTTGACAGTGTGATCAGTGCTTCTTTGTGTCTAGATGTCTTGTTGTTCATCAGTTAATGTTGTTCATTATATTCCACAAATGAGTGAGAATGTGATATTTATCATTCTCTGAGTGGCTTAATTTGCTTAGTGTAATGCTCTCCAAGTCCATCCATGCTGTTTCAAATTATAAGAGTTCATTCTTTGTTATAGCAGTAGAGTATTCCATTGTATAGATGTTCCACAGCTCATTCATCCGTGCATCTGCTAATGGGCACTGAGACAGTTTCCAAATCTTAGCTATTGTAAATTGGGCTGGTATGAACATACAGTTGCATATATCTTTCCTGATTGGTCTATCTCATTTCTTGGGATATATATGCCTAGAAGAGAGAATACTGGGTCAAATGGGAGCTCCATTTTTAATTTTTTGAGAAAACTCTACACGGTTTTCCACAGTGCTTGCATCAGTCTGCATTCCCACCAGCAGTGCACATGGATTCTTTTTTGTGTGGCTGTTTTCTTGGATCCAGGGCCTTAGGTATTACAGACTTTTGATCCCCAATACGAATTAGGCATAATGCAGTTCGAATAAGAGCACACATAGTTCAAGATGACAAGGTTACTTGTTTTCCTTGAGCCTGAGTTCAGAGAGTACCTTTTGATATTTTTATTATTTTTTTAATATTATTATACCTGTCTTTGTTGTTTATTGTTACTGCATTAAGCATGCCTTTATTTTAAAGTCTATTTTGTCTGATGTGGGTATTGTTGCTTTTTCTCTGCATCCTCACCAGCACTTGTGGTTTGTTGATTTTTTTCTGACAGCTATTCTGACAGGTGTGGATTGGTAACTCGTTGTCGTTTTGATTTGCATCTCTTGGACTGTTCGTGCCTTTGAGCATTTTTTTTTGTATGTCTCTTGGCCTTTTGTAGGTCCCCTTTTGAAAAGTGTTAATTTAGGTCCTTTGTTTTGATTGGATTGTTTATCTTCCTATTGTTAATTTGTGTGAGTTCCCTGAAATCTTTGGATATTCAACACTTATCCGGATACCATTGGGAAATATGTTCTTCTATGCTGTGGGCTTTCTTATTGTTTTGTTCAGGATTTTGTTTGCTGTGCAAAAGATTTTTATTTTGATGTAGTCAATTTGTTTATTTTCCCCTTTGTGTGCATTGCCTTTGAAGCTGTATCGGTAAAGATATTGCGGAGACGTATCTGATATTTTGCTACATATGCAATCTTGTAAGATTTTTTATAGATTCTCATCTGATGTTTAAGTCCTTTATCCACTTTGAGTTTATTTTTGTGAATGGTGTAAGTAGGTGGTCTAGTTTCATTATTCTGCATGTATCTTTCTAATTTTCCTAACATTTATTGAAGAGAATATCTTGACTCCATTGTATGGTCTTGCCTCCTTTTTAAATTAATAATAGAGCATAATGACTTGGGTCCACTTCGGGGTACTCTGTTCTGTTTCAGTGGAGTATATGTCTTTTCTAGTGGCAGTAGCAGGCAGTTTTGAGAATGGTGGCTTTATATTATAGCTTAATATCTGGTATTGTGTGTCCGCCAACTTTTTTCTTTTTCCTCAGATTGCTCAGGCTATTTTTACTCCATTTCAATTTTTGGAGGATTTTTTTCTGTGTCTGTGATATATTCTGTTGGTATATTAATGGAGATTACAATTAATCTATAGATTGCTTTCGGGAGTATGGACATGTTAATGATGTTAATTCTACCAACCCATCAACATGGTATATTAGTCCATTGGTTGATATCTTTATCTCCATTTCAATGGCCTGTAGTTTTCCAAGTGCAGTTCTTTTACTTTCTTTATGAGTCAATAAAAATGTACAGTTTTTAATTATAAACCTTGTTTTCTATCAAAATTACTTCACGCGTGAATTTTAGGACACCCTTTACTTAGGCGACTCCGGTGAAAGGGCCATTTGACCCACAAAGGGGTCGCAACCCACGGGTTGAGAACCGCTATTCTAAAATGTCAATTAAATCTAATGGATCCAGTGTGTCCTTTAGAGGCTCTGCATCCTTGTTATTTTTACATATGGAAGATCTATCCAGAGAAGTCAGAGGGGTGATAAATTCCCTTACTGTGACTGTCCTGTTGTCACACTCTCTGTAAAAGTCTTCTAGAATTTTTGTTAGTTTTGATTTTTTGTTTGTTTGTTTGAGATATATATATATATTGAGGTGCTCCTCTGTTGGGTGAATATATGTTTACTAGGTTTATATTGTCTTGTTGGTTGGTCCCTTTAGTATCATGCAGTGACCTTTCTGTCTCTTGTGATGGCCTTTATCTTAAAGTCTATTTGGTCTGATACCCATATTGTTACTTCAGCCTTGTTTATTTTTTTCATTTCCATTTGCATGGAAATTTTTCCCATTCCTTCACTCTCATCCTGTGTGTGTCTTTTGTTTTGAGATGGTGCTCCTGTAGAAAGCATATACTTGCATCATGTTTTTGTATCCATTTTGCTCCACTACACCTTTAGATTGGAGCATTGACCCACTTGCATTTAGGGTTATTATTCATAGCTATTTATTTATTTATTTCCATTTCGTTTCTGTGTGGCTAAGTTTCTGTCTCTGTTTCTCCTTCTCATTACAGCAATCTCTGTAGCATTTCTTGTAAAGCTTGCTTGGAGATGATGTACTCCTTCAGCCTTTTTCGGTCTAGGAAGCTCTGTATTTGACCGTCTATTTTGATTGAAAGAATTGCTGGATATAGTAATCTTGGCCTCAGATCCTTACTTTCCATTAACTTGAGTACTTCATGCCATCTTCTTCTGGCCTGTAGAGTTTCTGATGAGAGATCAGGAGTCAGCCTTATGGGAACTCCTTCATAGCTAACAGTTTTGTCTTGCTGCCTTGAAGATTCTCTCTTTGTCTTTAATTTTTGGCATTTTAATTATGATGTGTCTGGGCACGGGTTTGTTTGGGTACTTCTTCTTTGGGGTTCTCTTTGGCTCTTGATCTTGTGTGGGATTTTCCTTTATCAGGTTAGGTAAGTGTTCTGCGATTGTTTCTTCAAAGACCTCTATGCCTTTCTCTCCTCCTGCCTCTTTTGTCACTCTCGCTATTCTAATACTGTTAGGTAAGTGGTCCTCCTGTTTTTTTTTGTTTTTGTTTTTTTAAATCTTATTTTTTTCTGTCTTTTTTTTATTGGGTGATATTTTTAACTTTGTTCTAATTCAGTGATTGATCCTCAGCTTTCCCTAATATCTGCCTATTCCTTCCAATGTGTTCTTTATTTGTGTTACGTCATTTTATATCTAGGACTGTTCTTTTCATAGTCACTATATCTTTTTTCATGCTCTTGAGCTCTTCTACCCTCATAACTCTGAAGTCAGATTCATTTAAATGTCTGCTCTGTGCTTCATCTATCTCTATATCTGAAGAATTCTCTAGTTCTGTTATTGGGGGTTGTTTCTTTGTTTCCTCTTTCTGGCTTTCTGTCTGGGTTTGTGGTGAGGAGCTAGGTGGATCCTATATGCCTCTCAGTCTCTAGTGCAGGACATTGTTAAAGTATGTTTCTGACTAATTCGGTCAGGCAAAGACTCAAAGAATCCAGAGATCTCCTCTGTCTATAGACTGATAGGATTCCAACTTCACTTGCCTCCAAGGCAATGGTCATCAGCTGTGACAAGAGTTTGTTTCAACAAGGTGGGGCAGTTGCCTCTGCCTGGAGGTTAATTGTTATTTATAATCTCTTAACTGCCCTCAGGGCACGGTGTTTACCAGTAGTGTGTGTTAATTGTGTCCCCTCCAGGAAAAGCAAATGTCTGCATGGGAGAGATTTTCTCTGCTGCATGAGGAAATGACTTCTCCCAGGAACTTGAAGTGTTTGTCTTCTGAGCTGGTAACCTTGACTCCCAGTTCTGGCTTTTTCCCTCACAGCTCCAGTCCACTTCACCCTCCCTTTGCCAGGGCACAAGGTATGTGGCTCCACAGGGAAGTTTGTGCGTTGGCCCTTTAAGAGGATGCCTGAATTTCCAGTTGTCTCTCCCTGGCAGACAGTGACCTGCTGCTATTCACATCCACAGGTTATATGGGTACCCTCCTCAGTTCTGGTGCTCTCTGCTAGGAGGCCCAGCTTGGGGATTAGACCCAGAGTTCTCAGTGGCAGTCCTCCACAGCTGAGATATCTCTCCGAGACTTCAGTTGCTGTCTGTGGGTGTCAGGCCCGCCCCCTTCCAGCCTCCTCTCCTCCTACCAGTGTCTACGTGGCCTCCACCTTCGGTCCTCGGGTGTCAGGGTTCTCTCCTGTGAGTTTTCCATTGATTATTCAGGAAGTTGTTCTGTATTTTAGTTGGAATATCAGTTTGTTCCTGGGAGCATGTCCCTGCAGCATACACTTATTCTGCCACCATTCTTTTAAAAATATTTTTATTTATCTCAGAGAGAAACGGAGAGCGAGTGAGAGTTAGAAACATCAGTGATGAGAGAGATTCATTGATCAGCTCCCTCCTGCATGCCCCAGACTGGTGATTTATTCCACTCCCAGGTAAGTGCCCTTGACCTGAATCAAATCTGGGCCCTTCGGTCTGAAGGCCAGTGATCTGTCCACTGTTCCAAATTGGCTAGGGTTCTGCCACCTTTTTCAATCTTCTTCAGAATCCCTCTGCATTGTAAAGTCCCTGCTAACATTCTTGTCCAATACACTCCTTTTCATGTGGTTTCAGGATGGAGTTGTGCATGAAGGCCCTAATGTCCTGTGAGTGCACATTCTGATCAATAGCACCATCAGGAAATGTGCATTGAGGCATGCTCAGTAGGCATATAGTAACATAAACCTGCCATGTCTCTTACTGTTTCTGTCTCTGTTTGGATCATGATGGATCCCAACTAAGGCTCTTGTTTCAAGTAGGGGTTGGCAGGATATACTCTTCATTTCAACACATGTTCTTCTGAGAAACTTTGGTAATGGTGCCCTACTCTAAAATGTATTAGGCCATTCAATTATAAGGCCAGATCTTTTTATAAGGACAAGGCATTTATTTTTATTGAATGATAATTCTAAGAAACACATCTAATCTAATAAAAGAGAAACATGGTAATTGGCGTACGACGGCTACCCTTCCCATTGGCTAATCAGGGCAATATGCAAATTAACTGTCAGCCAAGATGGCGGCCGGCAGCCAGGCAGCTTGAAACTAACATGAGGCTTGCTTGCTTCAGTGACGGAGGACTCCAACATTCCCCGCCGGCTGCTGCTGGCCTCTGAGCCTGCAGTTTCAAACATTGTAACAAATATAGACGCTAAACAAAACCTCAGCCAGCTGGTATCTCAGAGCTGGGGTTGATACAGAGTTTTGAGAACTAAAACAAACCAGATACCTGCTTTCAGGAGCGGAGGCCTAAGAGCTGGAGCCTCAGAGCTAAAGCTGGCCCAGAATTAAAAAAAGAAAAAGAAAAAAGGAGCAGTTGGGAGCTTCAGTCCCAGCCTGAAAACAGCCCTCAGCCCCTCACCCAGACTGGCCAGGCACCCCAGTGGGGACCCCCACCCTGAAGGGTGTTTGACCAGCTGCAAACATCCCCTCATCCAGGCTGGCCAGGCACCCCAGTGGAGACCCCCACCCCTGATCCAGAACACTCTTCAGGGCAAACCAGCCAGCCCCACCCATGAACCAGTTCTCTATTCTATATAGTAAAAGGATAATATGCCTCCCAGCACCAGGATCAGCGGAGCCGAGGGGCCTCCCTGCACCAGGATCAGCGTGACAGGGGGCAGCGCCCAAACCCCCTGATTGCACTTCTCTGTGGGTGATAGAGGGCGGCGCCCCAACCCCCCACCATGGGCCCTGCTCTGTGTGTGATGGGGTAGAGTCATAACCTCCCCATCGGCCCTGCCCTGAGTGTGACAGTGGTGGCGCCCCAACTCCCCTGATCGGCCCTGCTCTGTGGGTGATAGAGAGTGGCGCCCCAATCCCCTGATCCGCCCTGCTCTGTGTGTGACAGGGGGTGTTGTGCCAACTCCCCTATCGGCCCTACTCTTTTAGTGACAGGGTGATGCTCCCCAACCCCCTAATGGGCCCTGCTCTGTGCGTGACAGGTGGGGGCTGGGGGGGTGAGCTCCCCAACCCCCTGATCGGCCCTGCTCTGTGCGTGACAGGGGGCAGTGCCCCAACCCTCTGATCGGCCCTGCTCTGTGCGTGACAAGGGTTGGTGCCACCACCTCCCCATCGACCCTGCCTTGAGTGTGACAGGGGACGGTGCCCCAACCCCCCAATTGGCCCTACTCTGAGCATGACTGAGGGTGGCATCACAACCTCCCAATCCGCCCTGCTCTGTGCATGACAGGGGGTGGTGCCCCAAATCCCAGTGGGCCCTGCTCTGAGCCCAACCAGGGGCTGCACCAAGAGATTGGGCCTGCCCTCTGCCACCCGGGAGCAGGCCTAAGCCAGCAGGTCGTTATCTCCCAAGGGGTCCCAGACTGCGAGAGGGCACAGGCCAGGCTGAGGGACCCCCCCCCCCCCCGAGTGCACAAATTTTTGTGCACCGGGCCTCTAATAAATATATAAAGATATACTTTGTGCTTCCAACAATCATATACGTATTGAGGAAATGTGGAGACCAAATAACTACAACTGAATCAATAGGATGCAATTACTGTAGTTCCTCGCATTACATTGTTGACACGTTCCTGAAGTGGGATATAATGCAATATTCGCGTAAGTCAGAACCCACCTACATAAGCACGTATGTCACTCACATGGAGTACACATACACAGCAGTAATGGCGTGAAACAGTAAAAAAAAAAAAAAAAAAAAAAAAAAAATAAAAGAAACATAACAATTCCTGACCTTTACTTGTGGTAAATGAATAATAATAATAAAAAAACCATAAAGCATATATGTACATACGTAGAAATGATCAAACTTTTTTAAAAAAATATATAAATGGGGTATGGAGAGGTATCCAGAACCTATGTACTTTGAGTCCAACATAACCCAAGGAATGTCTACATTATCTCAACAGGGTGAAAAGTGACCAATGTGGATTCAGATGGTCTGTTTTTAATGAAAACAAGGTTGGGAAGGCACACTTCAAAGAGTTAGGCATTGCAAGTTCCAAATCAGAGCGTGCACATCGTTGTGAAGAAATAAGGTAAAAGTGACTTATTCATATTAGTAAAGAGATGTTTTAAAATCTAACACTGAGACCCTCACTATAATTTATGTTGGAAAATTGAAAGTATTGATAGCATCAGTGTAATTAAGAAGAATATGCCTCTGCACTTGAATATAGACAAGCAGCCTGCCCATTTCAATTTTGGATGAGCTAGTGAGCAAAGAAAATTAGTGAAAGGCTCATTTAGGGACATTAGTGGAAAGAATTAGCACTGAAACATAGTACTGTTTGTGGGAGATGTAATATTTCTCATATTTTGAAGGAGATTAGTACCCTTCATATAAGCCATTAAATAATACTGCTAAAGAGCAGTAAAATCTATATGGCCATCATTACCAAAATTCAGGTTATACCTTTAAATTATTCAGCATTAGAAGAGAACCATGCTAAATCGGTGATAAATAATAAAATGACTAGAGGCCCGGTGAACGAAATTTAAGCACTGGTGGCGTCCCACAGCCTGGCCTGCGCCCTCACGCAATCTGGGACACCTTGGGAGATGTGGGACTGCCAGGTTAGGTCTGACACCTCCTGAGGGATGTAGCAGTGCACGAAATGGCAGGCAGCCGGGCAGGAGCCCAAGCTGGAGTCAGGTGCTGTGTTCCCGCTCATCCAGGCCCCACTCCACCTGCCACCACTGGTTCGTAGCCTTGTCACATAGGCAGCAGAGGCTCTTGCTGTCACAGCTGCACTTTCCAGCCTTTAGCCCGGCTTCTGGCTGAGTGATGCTCTCGCTGTGGGAGAGCCTTGACCACCTGGGGGAAGCTCCTGTGTTGAGCGTCTGCGTCCTGGTGGTCGGTGTGCATCGTACCAACCACTCATAATGTCGCTTATGCTTTTATATATATATATATATATATATATATATATATATATATATATATATATATACTAGAGGCCCGGTGCACAAAAATCTGTGCACTCGGGTGGGTCCCTCAGCCCGCCCTGTGCCCTCTCGCAATCTGGGGCCCCTTGAGGGCCCCTTCCCCTGGCTGCTGGCACCAGTTTTCCTCCGGCGCCTGGAACCCAGGCCTTCCCTCTTCGCCAGGAGGGGCGCGCACAGTGGGCTAGGGACTTAGCTCTTTTAAAAATACTTCTGAATGTTTGGTAAATAACCCTGTAGGAATCTCCTTTCTGAAACATGTTGGTTGTTAAGGGCTGATTTGGGTAATCAACAAAATGTATGTTAGAATCCTAATCTCCAGAACCTCAGAATGTACCTGTGTATAGAGATAAGATCTTTAAAGAGGGGATTAGATTAAATTGAGGCAGTTCTAGTGGGACCCTTAGCCCATCTCACTGAAGTCCTTATAAGAAGAGGAATGTTGGGGCCCTGCCTCAGTAGGTCCGGGGGTTCCCAAAGGTGTGGATGGAGTCGGCGACGAAGGAATGACACAGAGGCAGCATTCAGGTGATCATCATATCCAGGTTCTCTTTTTATTGTCCTGTTACATCTATATTTATACTATTTGATCCTAAAAGCATGCCTCTATAAGCTTTTTTTTGCCAAGGAGAGCATGGGGTCTGTTTATTGGGGGGTCAGTCAAAGGGGGAGCTGGCTAGGGTGGGGTAGGGCAGCTACTTGTCTGGCCCCCAGAAACCCAACTTGTGTCCAAAGCCTCGACCGCTTTGAAGCCAAAGTCTTCCTCCACCTTTATCTGCATGGGGGCCAGCTCCAGAGACAGCGGGACTCACGCCTGGCCCCCTTCCGGTGGCACTCGCCGCCTCTTCCAACCCCTGGGCCCCTCGCCAGGGGCCAGGCTGCTGGCTTCTGCAGGCGCTGGCGTCCTCCTGGGCGGGGACAGCCCCTCTTTCTCTGGAGGCTGGTTCTCAGCGTTGCCTGGGGTGGGGGCATCTGTGCCCTGGCTGCCCTCATCCTCCAGTAAGATGGTGAACTGGCTGGCCCAGTAGTTGTCACCGTAGGAGTCCAGCACCTTCATGAGGAACCTCCTCTCCTGCTGGAGTCTCCATGTTATCCTCTATATCTGATGGAGCCTGTTCAGGACCCACTCCTTCGCCTGCTCAATCTCCCTGCAGCGCCTGGTACTTCCTGCGATTAAGTTCCCTTTGGCGCCGCTGTTGCCAGCCTCAGGCTGCCTCCTCCTCTTCCTCTAGCTCCTGGAGGCTGGAGCTGCCCAGACCCCCAGACAGGAACTCCACTTCGGTCTCAAGCTCGCTCTCCAGGATGTGACCACCTTCAGCGGAGGAAGCGCCAGCTCCCAGCCAGGAGGTGCTGAGAACTCCTCAAAGCCCACGGCTGCCATGGACCCCTCTCTCTGCTCCAGCTCCATTTCTCCCTGGCTCCAGGCGCAGAACTTCCAACCTTGCAAGCCTCTAGTTTAAAGTGGCTTGCAAAACTACAGCCCATTGGATTTCACAGCCAGGCACCCAGGCCCGGCTGCTAAGCCTCCTGTGAGTTGTAGTTCTCTATTTCCAGCTTGCCTCCCTGCCCCACCCCCACCCCAGTCCCAACTGAAAGGCCCTGCTGGCTGGACTAACCCTGTGGCCAGGCATCTGAGTCACCTCGGGTCTTTATTCCTGCCCCGACACCACGCCATCTGGCCATGGAGACTCTCCTCTTGGGAGGCCCCTGGGTCTCCTTCTGGGTCTCCTTCTCGGGCCTGGCTGCATCGCCCCCGAACCGGATGGCGTGCCCCAGCTGCTACACAGCCCCGGGCCCTGGGTCTCCTCAGCCTGGGCACCGGATCGTGTGCCCCAGCTGCAACGCAGCTCTGGGTCCTGGGTCTCCTCAGCCTGGGCACCGGATTTCTGACCCAGCAGCGATGCAGCCCCAGCACCTGGGTCGCCTTCTGGGTCTCTTGCTGGGGACTGGCTGCTTCGCCCCTGGGGTCCAAATGGTGTCCCCAGGCAGCTATGCAGCCTGGCCTCTGGCCCCGCCTCTGGGTGTTCTCCCATCACTGGTGATCAGTGATCTGAGAAGCCACGCTGGGCAGGGAAGAGGCAGACATCTGCCTCTTCCCTGCCCCACCCAGCTTCTCCGATTACTGGCCCAGGGCCAGCAAAGGTGGCCAGGTCCTCCTATCACAGAAGCCAGCAAAGGCAGCCTGGCTTCTCTGAGCAAAAGCAGCTCGGTTCTCTGGCTCTTGGCTGCCACTGGGTTTCCAATTGCAGTCAGGGCAGGCGGCTTCTTCCCTCCTTCCCCTTTCGCCTCCTAGCATTGCACCTATGTATGCAAATTAACTGCCATCTTTGTTGGCAGTTAACCTCCAACTTGGCTGGCAGTTAATTTGCATATCGCCCTGATTAGCCAATGGGAAGGGTAGCGGTCGTACGCCAATTACCATATTTCTCTTTTATTAGATAGGATAGATATGTGCGACCAATTTGGCATGTCCTGCCCAATAGAATATTACCATTCACGGATGATATTTTGCCACTATTAGAATACCAGTGGCCAGGTGCATGGATTCGTGCATGTTGAAAGGAAATTAATTAGAAGAAATACCATAATACTGCTATTTGCCCTTTCTCTATAATAGCAGTGTCAATCAAATGCAGATTGACAATGACAAATTGAAACACACTCATGCAATTGGCGCCAGTAAGAGCTTCATATGTATCACACATGCACGAGTCAACTTAGCCATATAAATATATATATATATATATATATATATATATATATATATATGGAATAAACTTGCTTAATTAGACCTGCAATCAGATTTAGCTAAACTTTTTTCAAGCCATTGAATCACCTTAACTTCTCCTCCAGGTAATTGTCAGCAACACAGCAGTAAATATCAACACAAAGCACATTATTATTGTAGTTCATGTGGGGAGAACAACGGCTAAAATATTTAACTGAAGCAATGTTTGACTTTATTCTGCACAGTGAGAAAACCTGAAGTCATTTTCAAGTTCCACCATTTCTTCCTTCTTTTCAGTCAGGTCAAGTTTCTAAGCTTGCAAAATCTCGGTTTTCAGGCTAATAATAGGATACCTCTGAGTCTACCAACTATCTACACCAGAGCTTTGAGTAAGTGGCAGGGCTTCGCAGGGTGACGCCCACTGCCCCATCTGTGATTAGAGGAGGCTTTTGTGGAGCCCACCCAGAAACAGCAGGCTGGGCCTGGCTAGGTGCCTTCTGTACCACATGCTCACATGACCAGCGCCTGTGCATGAGCCCCCTGTGCCCCCACTCAGCACATCAGGGCCTGGTTGCATGCACCAGTGAGCAAGCACCTTGCCTGGACTCAGCAGGCTCTGCACCACCTGCTCCTTCACAGCACCAGTCTCAGAGCCAGGGGGCATCCAGAGTCAGGCTGTGTTGGGAGACTGAGGGGCTCCTGGGGGCAGCGCGCTTCCTCTCAGTTCCACTAGGGGGCCTTCAGCTGCAGGGCGCCTGAGGATTCACAGGGCTCCCCAGGGCCTTTGCACCAGGAAGGACAGGGCAAGCAGGATCATCCAGGAGGCTTTTAGCTTCACCTCGGTGCAGGAAAGTGGTGATACCCAGGACACAAGGGCACAGGAGGTTCAGAGGGCAGCTTTGGGGCTGGAGTGGGAGGACTTCATGCAGGTGGGGGAGGCTGTGATCCTGGAGCTGAGGTTGGACACAGGCCAGGATGTTGGGCTTGATCTTGAGTGCGGGAGAGGGGAGGACTGGGTGGCTGCAGAGCAGTGTGTGCAGGGAGAGGAGAGTGAGGTGCAGCAGGGAACCCAGAGTGAGGAGCAAGGGGAAGACAAGGAGGGCCTGGGGGAGGAGTTGCAGGCACAGGCTCAGTTTATCCTGTGGACAGAGGGCCTTCTGCAGGTGGTGCCATGGCAGGCCAAGTGGGCAGGTGAGGAGGTTTTCCCAGATCTGCAGGTGGGGAGGCAGGAGGAGGTGGTGAGTAAAGAGCTGAGGCTGGAGGCACAGGATCCAGGTGACCCGCAAGGGAGTGACCACCAGGAGGAGGGGTGGATGGAGGAGCAATTAATTGCAGTAGAGCAGTTTTTCCTGCAGGGGGAGTGGAGGGCACCATGAAGGGAGTGGAACAGGTGGGAGAGGTGGAGCCTCAGTCCAAGGCCAAAGCAAAGCCAGAAGAAGAGCAGCCAGTGCAGCAGGAGGAGGCCCAGTCAGGGCCCAGGGCCAAGTTCACCTGGTCCCCTCTGGAGGTGCTCCAGTTTCTCCAATTGGAGATGGAGCCCATGAACGAGCAAGCCAGCAGGGCCTTCTCTCGGCTCAGGTGCAGGACTCGGCAGAGGCTCAAGCCCTATTTCAAACGGAGAAGCCTCAATATCCGGTGCATCCCTGGGTTCTGGCTCACAGCTGTATCCTTGAGGGTAGAGGAGCAGGATCACAAGGAACATGGGACAGTGCAGGAGAACCGTGTAAGCGGGGATGGTTCCCATAGAAAAGAACATTGAGGACAATCTAGGGGCAGTGCGCCCCGGTCTGGCCCAGGATCCTGGAGACACCCTCTGTCTTGTACAGGCACCATAGAAGCATTACCAGGGTGTCCAGGGGCAGAGCTCCAACGCAGAGGCACGCATACACCAGGGGCTGATGCCCACAGACAGGGCTGTGTTGCACGGGCTGTTCTGGGACTAACTAATGCTGCCTTACAGGCCGTCTCTATGTCCAGTTCCTCAGTCAGAAGCATTAATGTGTGATGTGTAACCTGTCAAAACCTCAGCACAACACAGTCTGGTGGGCATCAGGGTCTGTCAGGAAACAGAGTGGTGCTGTGCCCCTTTCTGCCCTTGATGGAGAAGGAGTGGCCTTAAGGGAAGGAGAGGCCAGGCCAGGCTGCTCTTTCTAGCTGGTCCATGCCCAGCTCCCAAGGTGCAGGTTGCTTGACCCACAGCAGTTTGTCAACCACCCAGAGTTGTCGGCAATGATCAGGGTCCAAGGTGAAAACATCCTTGGTCACATGATCAATTTGAAGGTCAGTCTACCTGCTCCAGGGAGTGGTGGAGGGCAGGTGGGTAAGTGGCCTGTCCCTGAAAACAGCTACAGGCTGGAGCCCTGGGCAGCGATTTCACTCCCTGGATCCACTTTCCTTCTGCAGGTGAGGGAAGTCAGGCATCCCTGGGGTTGCTGCACCATTAGCCTGTACTTCCGCAGCAACCCCTACTTCCGCAACCATGTGATTGTGAAGAAGTATCTCATCACTCTCACAAGTAACAGGAGGCTCCCTGTATGGGCGTCAGCTGGTGGTGGGCAGGGATGGAAGGCCATGTGCCCAGCTTCACATACCCCTCTCCTGCAGGATACAGGGTGTCCAGTGCCACTCCGATTCAGTGGTTCCAGCATTGTGAATGAGAAGCCTACAGCCACAGGCTCCAGGACAACAGCGCCAGCTTCTTCTACTGGTTCTCTGACAACAGCGTGGCAGGATCTGGCAGGATTGCTGAGGTTGGATGTCACTGGCCATGCCAGCATGCAGCTTCCTGTGTCCACCTGCTGCTTGCAATTCTATTCAGGTCCCTATGGTCTCCTGTTTGCCCTACCAGATCATCAGCAAGGACCTGTGGCTCAATCCCCTGGAGAACTATGAGAGGAAGATGGTCCCCAGAGTGGACAGGGCGGGTGAGGAGGGGCTGCCTGGGCTCTCCCCTGGTGTGCTGCCAGGTTCCTGGGCCATTACTTTTCTCTCACAGGGACACCTGGATGCTGGGAAGGATACAGCCTGTGACCCCCGGACCTCAGGGTGTGTGCCTGAGACAGGAACTACCAGCACAACAAGTGCAGTGCAATTCCAGATCAGGCAGGGGGGCTTAGGCAGGGGGAGAGAGTGTGCATGTCCATTGTCACTCAGAGTCAAAGCAGATTACCTCAGCCCCTCCTCTGAACTCTCCCTCTAGGCCACCCACAGCACCTTCAGGCCTTTCCACCTGCCCCTCAACAGGGGCTGCCATGACATGTTCTTCCTATACTCCTTTCCACAGGTGTCTGCGGATCTTCCTCATGCCGAGGCCTAGGCTGCTGTGCTGCCACGCCACATTGCCCTGTTGCTGCTCACCACCATCTCCCATTTCCCCAAGGTCTCCTCTTCCTCCTGGGGCCAGTGGGATTGGCCTGCTCCTTATCAGTATCTTAGGGGGCAAAGTGTGGGCCACAGAGCTGGAGGAATCCTTGTTTTGCAGCCTTGTCAGAGGTTCTTCAATCCTTTTATCCATTTAGGTTTTCCAAGGAGAATACCTCATTTGTTTACCCTCCCTAACTGGAAAACAGGGCAGCATGCCATGACGAAATAACACACTGCTTCATTTTGTATACAGTTCACTTCATAGACTTTATGCACATATGGTCATAGACACCCTGGGAAATTTAGGGCCATGAATATAACTCACCATCCAAACAGATTGCTTTTATGTGTTTGTCATAAAATCAGACAAGAAATCCCATTTGCAGAACACTTTCTTCTGAAAATTTTTGGTAATGTTAGTGTTTATGTTTTTACAAAAAGTAATATATATGTCTCTTTCTTTTTTTCTACTGACCTCCCCCTGGCCTCCCCTATTCCTAGTCACTTGTTCTCGTCACCCACTCCCAGTGTCTTTCCTCTGTTGGTCTGTTGGTTGTGCTTATATTCTGAATATTTTAACAATACAATATGTAAAATTTAAACATTTAAGTATATTGTAATTTAAATCAGCACTTATGAAACAACCTGGTATAATTCAAAACTTGCCTCTAATCCTGAAACTTCATAATGGTAACTAGAATTCTTGATGCCTCCCCCAAACCTACCATTTGCTTTTAGTCACCTTAAATAACAGAAGCCACATTCTTTACAATAAAATTTTGTCGGTACCTTATCATTTTTAATTTCAGTCTCTAATTCTTCTGTCACAGGGGCTTCCCCCCTGGCTCCCCAAGTGCCCAATCAGGTGAGCTACTGTACTGCATGAATCACTCTCTCTTGTGTACATGGTGTATCCTGTGATCGCCGCCAGCACCACACTCAGAACCTCTTACAGGAGTGTCCCATCAGCTGCTGGAGTAATTGCCGTGCCGCCATCATATCCATCTCTTGTGTGGCTGTAATAATCATCACAGGGACTGGACCACCATAAGTCAGAGAGGGCCTTCGTGCTGGTGGTGCTCATTTTTTTACTGGGATGTTGATCTTCCTTTTGTTTAATTGGATGAGTTCAGTATGAATTTTGGAGAATAGGTCCTCATCGGATATAACATTGGCAAATATCTTCTCCCAGGCAGTGGACTTCCTTGTTTTGTTGTTGTTGTTGTTCTTGTATTTGTTGGCTTCTTCTTCTCTGCAAAAGTGTTTTAATTTGACTTCATCCCATTTGTTTCTTTTCTCCTCAGTTTCCAATGCCCTAGGAGCTGTATCAGTAAAGGTATTGCTGAGACAGATGCCTGCTATTTTGCTGCCTATGGATTCTTCTAAGATTTTCATGGTTACCCACTTATGTTTAAGTCTTTTATTCATTTCCAGTTTATACTTGTGTATGGTGTAAGTTGGTGGTCTAGATTAACTTTTTTGCATGTATGTATGCTATATGTCCAACACCAATTATTATTATGTTTTTATTTTGGCTTTGTAATATCTTCAATGAAACAAAATACAATTTCCTCTGTTAATTGAGTCATGCTTTCTCTAAATCTGGCCTTTAAAAAAATCCCCTGGGGCACAATCCCATCCATTCTTTGATTTTCCTTCCACTGATCCCAAACCTCGGCTGTAGTCTGCATCCTTTCAAAGGAAAAAAGCAGACACTGAGTCCTCAGAGCCGCCCACTGCACGCTCCTGCCCTTGGGAGGTGCAGCGCCCATCCCCATCTGGACCTTGGCTGCCAGGGAGAGTCAAAGCCTGAGAATCAAAGTGGCAGCATATCATTGCCTTCTCTGGCCTGTCTCCAGCAGCACAAAACCAGTCCTCCCAGCCAGTGCTCTGGGGACAGACCGTCAGGGCGATGTGGTGGCGCTGTCCCCTGGCAGCCGAGCATCCCAGGCTTCTCTTTGGGCAGGCCTGGGCCAGGGCCTTCGGGGATCTCTCTGTCCATGGTATAAAACCGAGTGAGGTCAGACACAATGTTATCTATGATTGGCTTGGTAAGGTCTGCACTAAATACGTGCCACCATGGCTTCTCAGCCTTAGCCTCGGCAGGCACCTGGACCCCATAGACCTGCAGGGCCAGGTGGAGCACCGCCTCGGCTATGTGCTGAGCCTGGAACCGGACGCACAGCCCCCCCCACCCCCCCTCGTAGCTGTCCCGCAGCAGGGCCCAGGCAGTGATGGAGATGGGGGTCCGTTGCCAGCTGTAAGGATTCAGCCAGTTCTTGAGAGAAATCAGGTAGTGGAGCAGGTACCTGTGTGGGTACGGAAAGGAGACTTGGAAGCGCAGTACCCGCAGCACAAGGAGCTCGCACTGCACAATGCTGTCCCGGATCACCCAGAATCGGGAGTCCATTTCCAAGGGCTCGCTGCCTGGGTGGAAGTACCTGTTGGACACGTTGATGATTTCACGGGTTAGCAGGGGCTGTTCTTCCACTTTGCCAGCCACGTAAAGGGCAGACATGGCGACCAAGTAGGGGTCATAGGCTTCCACGTTGATCTCGCAGAAGAACTTACAGTAAATGGCACAGGCGGTGGCGAGGGGAACGGACTGCATCCCTAGCTTGACACCTGCCTCCATGATGAACCTTGTCACTTGTAAGTGCACCCTCGCCTGGGGTGTGGGCCACCCCTTGGTGCCCGGCGCCTCATCCTCCTCTCTGCAGCTGTCCAGGCTAAGTTCCTACATGGGACCCAGCCCAGAGGCCCCAGACCTTGTGGGAAGGGCAATAGTCTCTCTGCCTGTGATAGCCTAGTCTTAGCCCAGTGCACAGCCACCCTGCCTCGCCCAGCCCCGCCAGGCCCCACCCTGCCTCGCGGCCTCACCTGTCCCACCCCGCCTAGGCCTGATTGCCATCCAGGTTCCAACACCAATTATTGAAGACACTGTATGACTCCATTCTATGCTTTTGCCACCTTTGTCAAATATTAATTGAGTATAATGGTTAGGGTAGACTTCTATGTTCTCTGTTCTGTCCCATTGGTCTTTATGTCTGCTTTAGTGCCAGTAACAGGCAGTTCTGAGAATGGTGGCTTTGTAATATAGCTTGATATCTGGTATGGTTATCCCTCCAACTTTGTTCTTCTTTGTCCAGATTGTGGTTAACTCTTTGGGGTCTTTTTTTAAATCCATAGGAATTTTTGGAAACTTTCTTCTAGGTCTGTGAGATACGCCATTGATATTTTAATGGGGAATACCTTAAAACTGTACATTGCTTTGGGTACTATGAACATTTTTAATGATGTTGATTGTACCAATCCATGAATATGGTATGTTCTTCTATTTGCTTTAGTCTTCCTCTATCACTTTTTTTCAATTTCCTGTAGTTTTCCAAGAACAGCTTTTTACCCCCTTAGTTAAGTTTATTCCTAGGTTTCTTAAATTTTTGTTGCACTGCTAAATGGCATTTTTGTTTGTTTGTTTCTATTTCTGAGTTCATTATCCGTGTATCAAAAAGCCATAGAATTCTGGGTGTTAATTTTGTACCCTGCTACATTGCCAAATTCATTTGTTAAATCTCCTAGTTTTTTTGATGGAGTCTTTAGGTATTTCTATGGACAATACCATGCCATCTGCGAATTATGACAGTTTTACTTCTTCTTTTCCACTTAGCATGCCTTGTTTGACTTCTTCTTGTCTGACTGTATTGCCTAGCACTACCAGTACTCTGTCGAACAGAAATGGTGAGAGTGGGCATCCCTGTCTTGTTCCTCTTCTTAGAGTAATTGTTTTTGCCTATTGAGTATGATGTCTGTAGGTTTGTCAAATAAGGCTTTTATTATGTTGAAGTATGATCCCTCTATGCCCTGTTTGCTTAGAGTTTTTCTCAAAATTGGGTGTTGGATTTTGTCAAATGCTTTTTCTGCATCACTTTATATGACTATGTGGATTTTTACTCTCAGTTTGTTTATGTGATGTATCATGTTTATTGATTTTCTGATATTGTACCATCCTTGCATCCTTGAGAAAAATCCTACTTGGCCATAGTGTATGATCTTTCTGATATACTGCTGGATCTGATTTGCTAAGATTTTGTTGAGGATTCTGGCATCTTTGTTCATGAGGGATATTGGCCTGTAAGTCTCTTTCATTGTGTTGTCTTTACCTGGTTTTGGTATTAGGGTGATACTGGCTTCATAGAATGATCTTGAAAGTGTTCCTTCCTCTTGGATTCTTGTAGAAGTGTAAGCAGGATAGGTTTTAGGTCTTTGTTGAGTTTTTGGTAAAACTCCCCTGTGAAGCTGTCTGACCCTGGCTTTTGTTTGCTGGTAGCTTTTTGATGACTGCTCTAATTTCTTCCATAGTTATTGGCCTTTTGAGATGTTTTGATTCTTCCTGATTGAGTTTTGGAATGTTGTATTTTTCTAGGAACATGTCGATTTCCTACGGGTTGTCTAGTTTGTTGGAGTTGAGTTGTCCATAGTATTTTTTAACAATCATTTATATTTCTGTGGGGGTCTGTTGTTATTTCGCCTCTATCATTTCTGATTTTGTTTATATGGGTCCTCTCTCTCTGCTTCTTGGTGAGCCTGGCTAGAGGTTTGTCAATCTTGTTTATCCTTTCAAAGAACCAGCTCTTGGTTTCATTGATTTTCTGTATTTTTTTGGTCTCTATGTCATTTTTTTTCTGCTCTAATCTTTATTATCTCCTTCCTTCTGCTCACTCTGGGGTTTTCATCTTGCTCTCTTTCTAGTTCTTTGAGTTGTAGAGTTAGATGATTTACTACCATTTTTCTTGTTTTTTGAGATAGGCCTGTAGAGCTATACACTTCCCTCACAGGACTGCTTTCATTGTGTCCCATAGGTTTTGGATTGTTGTGTTTTCATTGTCATTAGTTTCCAGGATGTTTTTCATTTCTTCTTTGATCTCATTGGTAACCAGTCAATATTGAATAACATGCTATTCAGCTTCCAGTGTTTGAGTATTTTGGATGGTTTTTATTGTAGTTTATTTCTAATATTATGCCATTGTGGTCTGAGAAGATGCTTTCAATCTTCTTGAATTTGGGTAGACTTTGTGGCACAATACGTGGTCTATTTTTGAAAATGTCCTATGAGCACTTCAGAAGAACATATATTCCCTGGATTTGCGGTGAAATGTTCTGAAGATGTCAATTAAGTCCATCTGATCTAGTGAGTCATTTAGGATTGCTGGTTCTTTGCCAATTGTTTGTCTAGAGGATTTATCCAGTGATGTCAGTGGTGTATTAAAGTCCCTTACTATGATTGTATTGTTGTCGATCTCTCCCTTGATGTCTTCCAGGAGCTTTTTTTTATGTATTTGGGAACTCCTGCATTGGGTGGATATATGTTTATCAGGGTTATAGCCTCTTGTATTGATCCCTTTAGTATTATGAAGTGGCCTTCTTTATCTCTTATTATGGCCTTCACTTTGAGGTCTATTTTGTCCGATATAAGTATTGCTACCACAGCTGTTTTTTTTTTTTTTCTTTCATTTCCGTTTGCCTGAAAGATATTTTTCCATCCCTTCACTTTCAGTCTCTGTGAGTCCATTCTTCTGAGGAGGGTCTCTTGTAGACAGCACATATATGGGTCATTGTTTTTTATCCATTCAGCCACTTGATGTCTTTTGATTGGAGCATTTAGTCCATGTACATTTAAAGTTATTATTGAAAGGTACTTGTTTGTAGCCATTTCTATTTTTTGTGCCTGTTTTCTTTCTTAGCTTTGTCTTTCTTCTTTTTTTCACCAGTCCTTTTAGCATTTTTAACATTGCTGGCTTGGTGGTGATAAACTCCCTTAGCCTTTTTTTGTCTGTGAAGCTTCTTATTTCCCCTTCAATTCTGAATGATAGCCTTGCTGGATATAGTATTCTTGGATTCAGACCTTTGCTTTGCATCACTTTGTTAATTTCCATCCATTCTTTTCTGGCCTGATGTGTTTCTGTTGAGAAATCATTTGATAACTAATGGGAGATCACTTGTATGTAACTTTCAGTCTCTCTCTTGTAGCCTTTAAGATTCTCTCTATGTCCTGAACATTTGCCATGGTGATTATGATGAGTCTTGATGTGGGTCTTTTTGGGTTCACATTGTTTGGAACTCTGTGCTTGTGTGACTTTTTTCTTCCCCACCTGAGGGAAGTTTTCGGATATTATTTCTTCCAATAGGTTTTCTAACCCTTGTTCCTCTTTCTGTTGTTCAGGAACCCCTATTATTCGCATGTTGTTTCGTTTCATGTTGTTCCATTGTTCCCTTAGGCTCGCCTCCTGTCTTTGAATTTTTTTTCTCCAATTGCAGTTCAGTTTGGGTGTCTTTTGCCTCCCTGTCTTCTAAGTCGCTAATTCAGTCCTCTGCTTCTCCTAGTCTACTATAGAAACTTTCAATGGTGTTTTTTATTACAGCTATAACACTCTTCATTTCTTCTTGGTTCTTCCATAATTTATTGATTTTTTTTCATTCGTTTCTTTTTGATTCTTATATAAGTTGATGGTTTTTTTCTTCTGTTTCTTCTATGTTCTTGCATAAGTTGTTTATTTTTTCCTCCATCTGGTTTATGGATTCTAGCACCCTTAATCTGAATTCTTTGTCTGTCAAGCTGCATGCCTCTGTTTCACTTAGCTGCTTTTCTGGTGCGTCCTCCTTTTCTTTCCTTTGGGGGTTTCTTTGTCTACCCATGTTTGATCTCACCGACATATCTAGATGTTGAGTCATTCAGGAGCTGCTCCTTGGGTGGCAGTGGCTCCTCGAGTTGTGGTTGCTCCTCAAGCAGTTGTGGTAGCAGCTGCTCCTCAGTTGGCAGCCGCTCCTCTGGTGGGTGCTGTTCACAGCTGTGGTGGTTCCTCTGCCTGGTGCGGGGAAGCTTCACACGCAGCTGCCGTTCCTCAGATGAACGATGTGCTGATCACGAGGTATCTGTTCTTTGGATGGGGGTGGGCTACACACGCAGCTGCTACTCCTTGAACTGGGGCGGACTGCTCACATGGCTGCTGATCCTTCGATGGGGGCTGGATGCACGCTGCTGTTGTTCCTCTGATGTGGTGTGCTGCTTGTTGGGCTACTGCTCCTAGGACTTGGACAGGTTGATTGCAAGTCTTTTGCTCCTCAGACAGGAATGGGCTGCTTGCAAGGCTGCTGATCTTTGGACGGGCGTGAGCTGCACGCGTGGCTGCTCCTCCTCAGATGGGGATGCGCCACTCACCCGTCTGCTGCTCGTCAGACAGGTGCAGGCTGTTGTGGCTCTGCTCCTCGGACCAGTGCGTGCTGTGTAAGACTGCTGCTCCTCAGACGTGGGCGGTCTGCTCGTGTCGCTGCTGCTCCTTGGACAGGGTTGGGCTGCTGCTCCTCCAATGGGGCATGGCCACTCACAGAACTGTTGCTTTTCAATGGGGGTGGGCTGCCCATACAGCCTCTGTTCCTTGGATTGGGCAGAGTGCTCGTGTGGCTGCTGCTGCTTGGACGATTCCAAGATGCTTGTGCAGCTGCTGTTCCTCAGACTACTGCAGGGTGTGCGCAGCTGCTGCTCCTCGGATGGGGGCGGGCTTCACAGGGCTGCTTTTCCTCAGATGTAGGAAGATTGCTCCAGTGGCTGCTCTTCCTTGGACAAGTCAGACTGCTCACATGGTTGCTGCTCCTCAGAAGGGGAAGCAGGCCGCTCACACAGCTGCTGCTCTGTGGACGGGGCAGGTCACATGAGGCTGCTGCCCTTAGGCTCGAGGTAGGCTGCTCATAGGGCTGATGTTTCCTGGACAAGTGCGTGCCACTCACGTGACTGCTGCTCCCGTGGTTGAAAAAATAATGTGAAAAGAAGTAGGAAATAAAGGAATAAACAAAAAAAAAAGGAGAACAAAGAAAAATGCAAGAAAAAAGCTAACAAATAATAATAATAATAATAATAATAATAATATTAAAATGAAAAATTGAAATGTCATTCCTTAGGTTGGCTTAAGATCCCAGGTTTCAGAAATGTCTGTGCTTTTTGTTGTTGTTGTTGTTGTTGTTTTTGTTGTCATTGCTGGGACTGAAAGCCCTGCTATAGGCCAGACCCTGATAAGTCCCAGGGACTAATCATATTATTTTAATCCTTCATCTCATTCAGGGTGGAATCTGGATGTGGCTGTTCTCCTTGCCTGGGGCCTGGACGGAGGAATTATAGCCTCAGTAGAAAATGGTTGCCCAAGTCCTAGGCTCAGGGGTGACTCAAAACTCAATTTACTGCCACTTCTCCTGGCACACCTTCTCTTCCCAGCCTCTCCCCAGATTCCACTTGTCCTCACCTTCTCCCGCTCTTCAGCACAGGTGAGTGTCTGTATCCGAAATGTCCTATGAACAGGGTTCAGTGAAAACAAACAAACAAACTCCAGCCACAGAAACGGGTAAGGCTGAGTTTCTGTAAGCTCCTCTTTTACGGGCACGGCATGGTCTGGTCAACACTTCAGGCTGCCCCTTTAGGCTCAGTCCTCCGTAATTATGGAAACCAGATCTCAAATCTCCCTGCACCAACAGTCCCGCGGATCTCTTTTCCACAGTCAGGAGCTGTGCCTGTCCCAAGAGTCGCGGCTGTGTGCTGCGTGGTTTCCCTCCTACCCTCTGGGCTCAGAGGTGTGGCAAACTTTCCTGCCCAGATCCCTGGTTTTTACCTTACCAGAGGAACTCTGCCCTTCCCTGCTGCAAACTGTCTCACCACCTGAGTGTACTTCGCCAATTCGGGGTGGGTGTTACTAGTTTCAGCTGCTCACTCCATTTGCTCCAGGACAAGCCCTGGGACGCTTCTGCTTATTCCGCCACAATCTTGGCTTCTCGAGATTTATTTTTTCAAATATAATTATTGATCCCCTAGTTTCCCCCCCGCCTTTGCCTGAAAAATATTTTCTCTCCTTCCACTTTCAGTCCGTGTGAGTCCCTTATTATGAGGTGGGTTTATCATGGACTGCATACATATGGGTCTTGTTTTATTATAATTTTAGCCATCCTATATCTTTTGAATGGAGTGTTTATTTCATTTAGGTTTAAGGTTATTTTGATAGGTACTGATTTGTTGCCACTTTTTTCTTTATGCCTGTTTTTCTTCTGTCTCTTCTATTCCTTCTTTTTACAACTTTCTGTTTAGCATTTCTTGCATTGATGGTTTTGTAGTGAAACATCCCCTTAGATTTTTTTTTCTGTGAAGAAACTGAATTCCTCTATAGTTTTGAATGATAGCCTTGCTGGATAAGTATTCTTGTATTCAGTCCCTTGTTTTGCATCACTTTGTATATTTCCTTTCATTCCCTTCTGGCCTGATGTGTTTCTGTTAAAAATCATTTGATAATCTAACAGGAGAGCGTTTGTAGGTGACTCTCTCTCTCTCTCTCTTGCAGCCTTTAAGGTTCTGTTTGTGTCGTTATTGTTTGCCATTATAATTACAATGTGTCTTGGTATAGGTCTTACTGGGTTCATCTTGTTTGGGACTGTCTGTGCTTGTGTGACTTTTTCTTCCCAAGATCAGGAAGGTTTTGTGATTATTTCTTCTAATAGGTTTCCTAATCCTTGTTCCTCATCTTGTCACTCTGACACATTATACACATGTTACTTTGTTTCATGTTGTCCCCAGTCTCCCTTAAGATATCCACCTGCTTTTTATTTTTTCTCTCCAATTGCTGTTCAGATTGTGTTGTTCAGGGTTGTTACTCTGCCTTGTCTCCTAAATCGCTGATTTAATCCTTTGCTAATTCTAGTCTACTATTGAAACCTTCCATCGTATATTCTATTGTAGCTATTATCAATTTTTTTCATTTTCCTTGATTCTTATGTAAGTTGTGGATTTCCCATGCATCTGATGTATAAACTGTATGACCCTTATTCTGAATTCCTTTTCGAACATATTGTATGCCTCCATTTAGTTGCGTTTCCCTTCTCGGCAATTCCTCCTTTTCTCTCCTTTGGGGGTGGTTTGTTTGTCTCCCCATTTTAGCTATCATTGCAGAAACTTTGGTGCCAGGGTGCGAGGGGCCAATGGCCACAGAGTGGATCGGCAATTCAGTTGTGCACTCCAAGTCTCACAGGAGGCAGTGGCGTTGGTGGGGGGCTGAAGTCCCGGTGTCCGTGGGCCTGCTGCTGCCGTAAAAAGGTCTTTGGCCAGAGTGGCTCTAGGATCACAGGTGATGTCTGAGGCCCATCTGGGTGGAGGTGAGGCTGGGTTCCTAGTCATAGCAGCTCTCCCCTTCAAGATGGCTTGTTTTCTTAGAACCATATTTAACAAACAGTGTATAACATATAAATACTAAAGATTGTGCAAGAAGCCAATTAAAAATACAATGGAGAAAAAAATCAGAACTATGTAAATACAGATTTTCAGTCATACTGGACATTTTTTTCTGTCATTTTAACTGAAGAAATAATAAAAGTAAGAAAACTGAGAGGGGGTAGAGGAGGAATAAAGTACCTAATCATTTTGAATGAATGATTGTTTGTTTTAAAAAATAGTTTATGTAAGCCGGGTGCACTGGAAAAAATGAAATAGATGTTGTCAAAACAAAAATGAAGTAACTGACACATTCTAAAAAGTAATCCACATTGCCCAGCAAGTATTGCTCAATGGTTGAGGATAGAATTGTGAACTAAGATGTCTCATCATCTATTCCTGGTCAGGACAAATTCCCAGGGTGCTGGCTGATTCACCAGTTTGACACATTTAAGGAAGCCGCTGATCAAAATATTTCTCTTTTATCTATGTTTCCAACTCTCTATCCCTTTCCCTTTCTCTCTCTCCAGAAAACCAAGAATAAGCCTATTAAAAGACAAGAATGGAAAGTATCTGTTTTCCCCTGGAATGTGAGACATTTTAGTGCTTATTACTAGAGGTCTTTGGAGGACTTTTATTAACCAACATATATGGTTCTGTGTTGAATACCTCAATGGAATATTGGTAATAATGAAGTGTTTCATACTTACCATGGAAAAGGACTCTATCATTTTTGAAGGAAATGCTTGGTTTGGGAGAAGAATT
This sequence comes from Myotis nattereri, assembly GCF_964212035.1. Taxonomy (NCBI): domain Eukaryota; kingdom Metazoa; phylum Chordata; class Mammalia; order Chiroptera; family Vespertilionidae; genus Myotis; species Myotis nattereri. The sequence goes on along the minus strand of NW_027669615.1, from coordinate 43,676 downwards.
TGAGGTAGATCTTGATTTTAGTTGCAATAATTAGTAGGTTTCTAACAGTTGTTCACTTGTTCAGGTTAAATGTTATGTAATGTTCATATTATGTGTACTCATTTTAGTCTGTGGATGGAAAAACAATTGAAGTAGACTACACCAAGAAACCATCTTTTCAAAGTGGGGGTGGGCAGAGGGCACCACTTCCATAAAGAAATAGAGGTGATGTAAGAAGTCTGAGAAGTGGAAGAGGAGGAAGTAAGAGAAGGAAAAGGACATCCCTCAGGTGGAAAACACTTAGGTAATATTTCAAAATCTAGGGATGGTAGGAGATCTGACTTAGGTAAACATATATTACAATATGAAAATGAGGTATCATAGACTTCTGTAGCTGAAGCCTATGTGATCATATTGACTCCTATAAGTTCAATAAAAAGTGCAGAAATGGTCAGTAACTCAAATGTTTTTAAAAAATTAAAGAATAAAGATATGAGCATGAAACCATTATTTATATGAAAACAGTAACATTGAATGAAGAGATACACCTCAATTTCATTTATATCTTTAAAAGCAAAAGAAATGATACCATTCGTTAGATTGAGAATGTATACTGATGATCAGTATGATTTGTAATTGCTAAAGAGGCATAGCACTTATAATAATGAATGAAATATGTAATGTGTGAAACACTCCTAATCACCTTCTAGGGATAGGATTTAAACCTCAAGCTAAATTCAGTCTATTTTAGCATTACTGTTTGCCTCTAGTGACTTCAATATTTCTCCGAAGAACTCAATTCTATTGATATAATGTTAGTATGTTACACTTTGGGAACAAGAAGCTATGTAGGTTTAAAATGAAGATTCATACTTACTGAACTACTAAGAATCTGTTCTGAAAGTACACTTCTTTCGTCTCAAAAAAAGCACATCAGTTCACCTTAGAAAATTCCCATTGAAATAAAAGTTACTCTAACTATATAAACTTCAAAGACACACACTTCATTTAGAATTGGATTTGAAATACTAGCTTTGAGTATAGGAATGTGCAACCCTGTACTGTGTAAAATAATCTCTATTATTATTTTGATAAGAGGATCTTGTACCTATATTTGGTGTAGAGAACTTTCCATTTGGAAACTACATAAGGGAAATGTCTATAGTATTAAATAGATTCACCAAGGGGTCTCTGACTCAGGAAAAGGCTAAAAACCAATGATTCACCAAGTTTATTGGTCTTTCTTTCTTTCTTTCTTTCTTTCTTTCTTTCTTGTATATGAGGAATATGAAACATGAATAAAAATGTTGATGAGCTATTTTCAGGGAAGTTGTCTTGTAATTAATTTATCTATTTACTTATTTTACTGACTATGAAAGGAAGGTATATTCAATTCAATATATCTGTAGCAGGAAAAGTTGGTTTCATATTAACCAGTTTTCCCAATTTCAAAGATTTAGTGTCCATTTGTGATAATTAGGTGTGTGACATTTCACGGGAAATTTCCTAAAGTGTTATTGCAGAGTTTGTGCAAGATGAAGGTGGATGTTCCTGTTTTTCCCACCGAGGTGATACTGAGAAGAGTTTGCCAGTTCATATTGGGCCACATATGAGGATGCTCTTAGTTCTTCTTTCCCATGACAAATTACAGAATTGGAAGATAAGCCTATTTTCTATTTAAAATTGATAAGAGTGATTGTTAATTATGTATTATTCAACATGTTTACTTTAAATACTATTAAAATAGAGTATAGTTTTCTGATCAAAGAATTATTTTATAAATGAACTGTAGGAATTATATGATAACATTCATTAAATAACACTTTTTTGTAATGCATGTTTTGACTTTTTACATTTTAATTTTTAACTATGACGTTACACGTTTTAAAAGCTTTTATTGAGATGAAACTAATTTAAATACTAGTTGAGACTATTACCTTGTATCTTTAAAATAACTTCTTTCACTTACCATAACTGGATACTCTGCATTCAAATTCCGGTGTGTGTTTCTGTGTGTGTGTGTGTGTGTGTGTGTGTGTGTGTGTGTGTGTGTTGTTTTGTTTTTTGGCACATATATATAATGCTGCTTCAGTTCTTTCTCAGTTATCCAAACTGATTTTCAATAACTCTGAGCACTGTACTGAAGACATGTAAAGATAGAATTTTATCATTTTGGGCTAACCAGCATGCTTATGACCATCATCCTGTTTGGTAAAAATTTATACACAATAACCAGACTTGACCATTTAACAAATGTTGACCCTACTCAAGTAGAATGATGTTATTTATAACAAAGAGGATGGCAGACATAAAATTAATCTTCACAGCAGTGGCTCCATGGGTGGGTTTTCTTCTACTGAAAAGGGCTCCATCTTCAAGAAGTTGGGATCCTCCACCAACAAGACCTGCCCATTCTGTTCCAAGTCAAAGCATTACTGGGGTGGGAAGTCAAGATAAATGGTACAGCCTTTCATGGATTAGAGTAATGAGCTGTTTTAAAAGGAATGCTGCACTTTAATTTCAGGAAGCCATGTGGAAAGTGAGTAGTGGATGGGCATCTGTACTGAACACTACCTTATTGTTTCATTGTTAGGAAATAATTCTTCATCTTCTGATTAGTGAGGTAAGAAGTAGATAACACCAGAGTGAGGAATGCATTCCTTTTAATCCATGTTGATACAGTGTCACTCTTTTTTATATTTACTTTTTTTAATATTTTAAGAAAAATGGTTTTAGTGTCATAATGTTACATTCAATAAATGTTAATATTTCCAGAAAAACTATTTTAAATGTAATAATTTTACATGCAATAAGCATTACCATTCCAAGATTAACAATTTTAAATATAATAATACTGGAGACCCAGTGTACAAATTCTTGCATGGGAGGTGTCCGGCATGCACACCCCAATCGCCGGGTTGGCCATGGGGAGGCGATGCAGGTGTTTGGCTGGCTGGCCCCACCCCGATCGAGCGGGGGGTCAGATGGGGGAAGATGAAGGTCAGTGGAAGGGGCTGTGGGAAGCTTACTGGCCAGCGGGTCCTCGATCATTGAAGGGGGGTGGGGTGTTGGACAGAACAGTGTGGGACTGGCTAAAGGGTGCAGCTGGGGACAAAGAGCTACACCGTCCCACCCCATGGTTGATCTCCTGGTCAAACTCCTGTTTGAAGGGACAATTTGCATATTAGGCTTTTATGATATAGTGTTACATGCAATAAAAATTAATATGTTAAGAAAAAAAATGAAATATATATTACCAAAACAGTGCAAACCTGTTTTATCACAAAAGTTGTAGAAATTACTAAATATCTGAAAATAATAGGATTCCTTCTATTATATTCTAAAACATTTTTTTTTTTTTACTCTGGCTCTGTTTTATTCATCTGTTTATTCTTTTATTTTTTGAAATATTTTTTACTGATTTCAGTGAGAAAGGGTGAGGGAGAGAGAGAGATAGCAACATCAATGATGAGTGAGAATCATTGATCCCCTGCCCGCTGCATGCTTCAAACTGGGACCAAGCCTACAACCCAGACATGTGTCTTTGGCCGGAATCAAACCTGAGACCCTTCAGTCTGGAGGCCAATAATGTATCCATAGTTCCTAACCAGCTAGGGATAATTTTTCTTTATGGATTAAAGTATTACATATGTGTCCTTATCCCCCATTGGTCCCCCCTGCCTCCTACTCATGTCATCACCCCCACTGGTGTCTGTGCCCATTAGTCAGGCTTATATGCATGTCTATAAGTCCTTTGGTTGATCTCTCCCCCTAACCCCACCTTCCCCTACCTTCCCTGCAGCAACATTTTGCAGCAAAGATTCAGGATCTGGAAAAGTGGATGAACTCAAATGAATACACCTAGACAACAATTACAAATTTAGAAGGCATGGGGGATACAGGTAAAGACATTTCTCTCTATTGGAGAGGCTCTCTGAAACCCAGGACCCATCAGCTTTCATTTACTTGAATACACATTTGCCCTTGAGCAAAACCAACAGGCATATCAATGGTAAAGTTTGGTAAACAATAAAAGTATTATCATGGTAGGAGGTTGCTTTCAGCCATTTTGTCAACAGCAGGGTAACAAAATGCTGATTTTCAGCCATGCTGAATGTCAAAGTCCATTTGCCTTCTGTGGACTTCTCACATTGATATGTTAACTACTGTTGGTCTTTGCTCCAACATTTGCCCCTTTTTGCTTTCTTAATTAATTTAGAAAGGTGTATGCCATTTGCTGGGCTCGCATCCTTTTAAGACTTTTCATTCTGCATCTTCAGACTGGAAGCAAACATAGAAGAACAAGAAAGAAAGACAATACTGGTTATTCTAAAAAGGAAATGTAGGGAGATTTGATGACAAGGATTGAGTTCTTTCATGTCCTTTTAAATATTATTGTCAGGTATTTAAGGAATTCATTCATAGTAGGATTCTTTGGGGGCCATTAGTTTTTTACGGATCATTTTCCCAGTCACTGTTAGCTTGTGACATGACAGCAATGATGTTCAAGTACTGGATGGTGGACAAATGGTGAGAAATGACAATGCAGGTCTGACCTTTTTTGGCTTTGTTATGGGGAACCTGCACCAATGCACAGCTGATGAGTGCTAGCATGGCAAGCCGTCTTCCCCATCCCCCATCTGGATGTTTCTCCTCTGACTCCTCAGCGTTTTTCTTGGGGCCACAGATATCTGTGGTTGGCGTAGTCTGGTCAGTTCCTCTCTCAGATTAAAGTTGCAGGAATTGGAGGAGTTTTCTGGAAATAACACAAGTATATCCTCGACCAAAGGTTTATAAAGGGACCCTTCTATAAACCAGACTTGGTATCTTTCCATTTAACTAGAGCATTTTCCTTTAGCTTATTCTTTCACTAGTGTCTTTCCATGGGTGTCTTGCCATCAGCATTACAAGGGAAAAATTCAAAGTAATTAAATGTAGTGTACTTGGTGTAGTGTATTTACAGGGGATTTCTTCACAATTCCCCCACTTTCGTTTTTCATGTTGGGATTTAGAGGCCCTTGTAGCAGATATAATATGCAAGGGGGACATTTCTTGATAATCTGTTTTGCCTGCTGTACAATATTTTGGCAGACTAGTGTAAAAGTTGATGAGATTCCCCTGGCCTGTTTAATAAAATAACTAACTCATAGGCATATTCATTTCCTTTTGTTAAAGGACCAGGACTTGTTCAAAGAGTATAGATAGGCATCAGTCACTGAGCCATTTAAATTGAGTAGTTGCAGTTCTGTTTACCAGGCTGGCAGCATAGGCAGATAAGAGATAATATTAAGAGGCTTTTGAAAATCCTGCAAGTCAGCCTTGATCGTTTCTAATTCGATTCATTTTTTTTTTAAGTTTAGGAATAATTCAGTTTATCGTTCCCAGTATATTGTGAGAAGGGTACAATGTTCATCAGGAAACAGTTAATGGGGGAAAATACAAAAAAAGCAATGTCCAGGTACCAAGATTGCAGTGCTTACCACTAAGGAATTTAACATTAGTCAAAAAGTCTTGAAATCTCTTGTCAATAGCCCGATAATTAATTAAACTGCTATAAATATATTCTCCCTCGCCCCAAAACTTTTTATTCTAAAAATATTCAGTAAGAAAAGTTGAAATAATACAGTGAACACCTGTTTCATCTAAATCTAAGAGTTGTTAAGGTCTAGCCTGTTTGGCTCAGTGGATAGAGCATCGGCCTGCAGACTGGTCCTGCGTTTAATTCCAGTCAAGGGCACATACCCAGGTTGCGGGCTCAATCCCTAGTAGTGGGCATGCAGGAGGCAGCCAATCAATGATTCTCTTCTTACCATTGATGTTATTGATGTTCCTCTCTCTCTCTCTCCCTCTCCCTTCCTCCCTAAAATCAATAAAAAATGTTTTAAAAATAAACAAATAAATCTAACTGTGGTTACCATTATGCCATATCTGCTTATGTGGATGTGAGGGATTTGAGTGGGGGGTGCTGACTACCTGAAAATCCCCCACATCATGACTTCATCATGCATTTCCCCAAAATAAATATTCTCTCCTATACACCACAAAACCATCATCTTGCCTAAGAAAAAATTTTTCTAACATCGCCTAATATTCAGACCATTTGCAACTTTTTCAAATTTTCTCCAAAATGTTTTTTTAAGATAATTTTCTAGAACCAGGACTCAATCAAAGTTCACTCAAAATGGTGCAAAAAATATTGCATTGGGTGATGTCCTTTAGTCTCTTTTAACCTAGAATAGGCCCCACCTTTTTCCCCCCTCCATGACTCTTTTTATTTTTTTTATTTTTACTACTGTTCTTTTTTTTTCTTTTTTTAAAAAAATTAATTACATCTTTGTGGTTCAGATTATTACATTTGTTCCTCTTTTTTGCCCCCATAACTCCCCTCCACCCAGTTCCCACCCCACCCTCCTCCATCACTCCCCATCCACTGTCCTCATCCATAGGTGCACGATTTTTGTCCAGTCTCTTCCCACATCCCCCTCACCCCTTTGCCCCCCAAGAATAGCCAGTCCACTCACTTTCTATGCCCCTGATTCTATTATAATCACCAGTTCATTCTGTTCATCAGATTATTCACTTTATTTTCAGATTCACTTGTTGATAGATGTGTATTTGGTGTTCAAAATTTGTATCTTTACCTTTTTCTTCTTCTTCCTCTTCTTAAAGGATACCTTTCAGCATTTCATAGAATACTGGTTTGGTGGTGATGAACTCCTTTAGCTTTTCCTTATCTGTGAAGCTCTTTATCTGACCTTCAGTTCTGAATGATAGCTTTGCTGGATAAAGTAATCTTGGTTGTAGGTTCTTGGCATTCATCACTTTGAAAATTTCTTGCCACTCCCTTCTGGACTGCAAAGTTTCTGTTGAGAAATCAGCTGACAGTTGTATGGGCACTCCCTTGTAGGTAACTGACTTTCTTTCTCTTGCCGCTTTTAAGATTCTCTCTTTGTCTTTTGCTCTTGGCATTTTAATTATGATGTGTCTTGGTGTGGTCCTCTTTGGATTCCTTTTGTTTCAGGTTCTCTGTGCTTCCTGGACTTGTAAGTCTATTTCTTTCATCAGGTAGAGGAAGTTTTCTGACATTATTTCTTCAAATAGGTTTTCAATATCTTGCTCTCTCTCTTCTTCTGGCACCCCTATAATTCGGATGTTGGTACGCTTGAAGCTATCCCAGAGGCTCCTTACACTATCTTCGTATTTTTGGATTCTTTTTTCATTTTCTTTTCTGGTTGGGTGTTTTTTGCTTCTTCGTATTTCAAATCTTTGCCCTGATTCTTGCAATCCTCTAGTCTGCTGTTGGGAGTCTGTATAATATTCTTTATTTTAGTCAGTGTATGCCTAATTTCTAATCGGTCCTTTATCGCAACCTCGAGGGTCTCATTAGATTTCTTGTAGACCTCATTAAGTTTATTGGCAGTTTCTAGAAAATTCTTGAAAAACCTTAAAAGTGTGGTTTTGAACTCTATATCCAATAGTTTGCTTTCCTCCATTTCTATCATTTGTGTCCTTCTTCTTTGTCTCCGCATTTTTTATGCTTCCCTGTGTTGATAAAGTGGTTTTCTGTGCTGAGTGTCCACTAGGGCCCAGTGGTTCAGCCTCCCCAATTACCTGAGGAGGACACTCTTGGTGCACCCCCTTGTGGTCTTTGTGCACAGTCTTGTTGTAGTTAAGCCTTGATTGTTGTAGTTATCACTGGGAGGAATTGACCTCCAGGCCAATCGGCTGTGAGAATCAGCTGTGTCTGCAGAGGGAGAACCTCTGTGCTGGACACACCCCTCTGGGGCAAGACTTGCTTCAATGGGGCTTTGGTGCTCACTGAGTCTTCCCCCTGAGTGCAACCCAAGCATGTGCAATGACAGCAAATTAGATTTTTTCTTCCTTTCCCTTACTCTCTGAGTATTTTTACTATGAACTTGATTTTTATTTATTTAACACTTTGCAACCAAATATAATCATGTGCTAATATAGTCTTATAGCCTTAAATTTAAGTCTTATAAATTTTTTTGGCAATAACTAATTGAATTACTCAAGTGTTTAAATATTACCATTAAATGGATAAAGAACAGTGCAAAAAAATGATGATATAGAAAATAAATGAAATGTTTATTTCCCTACCATTATCTTCACTATATGTTAAAACATATATCTAGCTACTGGGATCATTATATATTGTTTTTATTATTTCTGTTAAATTTTAGGATAAAAGCTTTGTTTTTTTTAAAAAAATTACTCAATAATCAATCAAATACTAAAATTCCAATCAACTCACCTATTGAACAGGACTATCAACTGTAAAGGCCTTGTAAAGAGCCAATGCCTGGCTTTTACTTCCTTTGCTCCAGATCACCATATTTCCAGCCACATAGAGTTCCCCGGCATCATCCACTTCTCCAATTTCATTTCCACCTCTCCTTAACTGGCAGCTTTCCTTAAAAATTTACATATGTAAGACATGTTTACGCGGTTTTTATTTCTTTTGCAACATTATGGAGCAAGATTTATTAATTAAAATTGAACAGCAATCCAGATACAAGTCTCCTACTCTGTCTGTGGAGTAAGACTCAGTCCATGCCCAACTCTTAGGTTTAGTGCCACTGATTAACAGAGGAGGGGGTGTGGGTGTATGTATCATACTGTATCTTACAGGATTTCAAAAATGGGAATTTACCTCAAGAATTCTCTATATTAAGTATTTTATTATTACATTACCATTTTATGCTGCCAAAAACATAAATAAACAAAAACTAGACCTTACCTATATATCAAAAAATTAAACCAACATTCTTGGGAGACTAAAGACATATTAAGCATATGCGGGGTGAAGCAGAGATGGCAGTGAAGTGCACATGGGACACTGGGGGAGCTTACCCACCATGCAGACTTCCCTGCTTCACAACTGCATATGCATTCACCTTCCTGCCCTTGTGCCAACCATCAAAATGAACAGGGCAGAGAAAGGTTTGGATTCCTAACTACAGACTTCCGCTCCTGGAAATTTTGGTATCCCAAAAGGGATACAGAAATGGAATTAAGATTAGAAAGACTGACTGTTTAACATGCACAGGGGAAGTATCTCATTCCCCTATTTAAAAACTAGTACTGTATCTACTTATGTGGCATTTCTTTTCTCCTCTAGAAACATGTAAGTTTTTGGAAGCAGGGACCATTGCTAACTCTACTATCTAACCATCAAATAACATGAAATCTGGTCCCACATACTAAGTGAAGAAAAAGAGATTTAAATGGACCATAATCATAGTGACTCTCATTATAAATCCCTGAGTTATATGTCTAAACAGCCATGACACTATAATACAATTAAGGTCATTATTTTTAGCTTTGACAAAAATGACCAAATCTTAACCTATACCCTAGAAGTAGCATCATACTCATTTCTCAGTTGCATCTGGGTAGCCTTAAATTACAGGTAGATCGAATCTCTCTACATTTCAAAAGCAAACTGAGAACCTTGATAAAACCTTCTGTTTTTCGTGGATTGGAACCTCCTGCAGGGATCCCACCAAGCCAGCAGCACCATCAGAGGACCACAACTCAGAGGCTGGGTGCAGCTGCCAAAGCTGAAGGTTCAAAGAATTAGGGTGGTGTCTGCAGTGGTCTCGACCAAAAGGAACAAATTCCTGCAAATCCCCAGCTGCAATCATTGTTTCCCTTTCTTCAGAGAAGTTCAACATGGCTTTCAGATATCAATATTATTTCTGTGTGAATTCAAACACGTTCTGGACCGCTGTTGGAATCAAAACGAGAAGAAAATTATCAGAAGTTTACAGAAGAGCCATTAATCCTTAGATGAGTGTCATACAATCCTATCACATTGTAGGTGTACAAGTAATCATAACATCAAAGGGCATTCCAGATCTGATTCTTTCAGGTAATTAGTTACCATTTCATAGTTACCTTACACTACCAGAACATAATTAACATTACAGCTACATGTTAGTTGCTGACAAAATCAACTGTAGGAAATCACTGGGCTGAGAGATAAGCACTTATGTCTGACAATATTGATCCTACATTTCCTACTACTACTCACTAATTTCTCCACATTTCACATTTAAGGATTTAGACAAGTTTTACTTTATAGTAAATGGCTCTCAACATTTAAGGGCATTTCTGTTCAAATGCTGGAACAACATTTAAAAAGCACACCTAACAGATCACTGGCATATTGAAATGAAACAAACAAAAACAACATATCATTTCTAATTCATCAAAAGTTGAACCACTTGGTGCTTTAAGAAACTATTAAATGTCATCATTAATTTTGAGCCTCAATCTACCTAACCATATAATTGCAAGCAATTCCAATTTCTGGTGCAAACCCAAAAGACCAAGGCATGAATAAAATTACTGGCAATGGAACAGTCATGATTGTTTGCAAACTTAACAGTTCTAGCTTTGAAAGAACATAATCTACTACAGTTCAGCTTATTACTACAAAGAAGTGAATGAGCTGTGGGTGGAAACAGCCCTCACCCATTACCTCCAGAACATTTCTACGAACAGTAACTGACAGCCAGTCAAATTTGGCCACTGTAGAAGGTGGATGGACAGCTCTTATAAGGAAAACGGTTTTGTGGCATAGAGGTTAAGCTGCAATCCTCAAATACAGGAATCAAAACAAACATTCATGTCAGCACTAGACAACCTTTAAAAACAGTGTTGGAAATGGCTTTCACATCACAAACAGTTTAATTTGACTTGGTTTCTCCTCTGAGGTCTTTTTGGCACCAGCGGCTTTCTTGGCTGAAATATCTGAGCCTGTGGTTCCCATGCAGCTCCTCTAGGGTTGCAGTTACGTTTTCTGTGAATTAAGTGTTATTCCTGAGAGAACGGTTATGTCACATTCATGACACTTTTTCCTCCTGATAAGTCAGTTTTGAGAACACTTAAACTTGGGCCATGACTGAGATAGTGCCTGTGGGAGCCTAATCAGAGTACGCCGGATGTTCAAGGCCAATCTGAGCAGGAGAATCCTAATCAGGATGGTCAAGGCCAATCTAAGCAAGGACACAGAGATTGTACTGTACACACTGGGCAGGAGTACCTTACTATAAGCCAAATACTGATGTCACTATTTGGCAGGAAGCCTTTGTGTCTAAGTTAGTATAAATGTGTTACTAACCAGCCAGTGGGTGGCTGCTTGGTATGGTTCCTGTTTGCTACTGTATTAGCAAGGGCTGCTTGGCGCAGCCACTGTGTGAAGCTACTTTGAAGAACTGTTTTGTCTGATGGTTCCTTGTTAGCAATAGCTACATGGCCTGCAAAAGAGACTGTCCTGCCCTAACCGGTTTTGCTCAGGGGATAGAGAACAGCCTGCAGACTGAAGGGTCCCAGTCAAGGGCATGTACCTTGGTTGCAGGCACATCCCCAGTAGGGGTTGTGCAGGAGGCAGCTGATCAATGTTTCTCTCTCATGATGTTTCTAACTATCCCTCTCCCTTCCTCTACGTAAAAAAAATGAAAATATTTTTTTAAAAAGACTCTCCTATATGCCTCTGTCTTCTCATGTCCTCTTTGTCTACTACCCGGCGTTCACGTGGGTACAGCCCCTGGCAGAGGACTGTGCACCCCACAGTGCCTTATAAAACTTACACCAAACACCCATAAAATCCAGCCGACCTTCCTATGTTCTAGTCAACGGGTTAACCAACATATTAACTCTGAGAGGAAGCCACAGAATCAGTAATTAAAGAATCGCCTGCACAGAACAATGACCACTTTGTGCTGATTAGTATATTTAGTTCTTTGCAGCCCCAACTGTGTGTGCGCTTCCCGGCGCCCTATAACAGCCCTGCGTTGAACTGATGCGCTCCCATGGAGACTGCGGCCTTGCTTCCTGGGAACACGGACCTTCCAAGAGCACACGAGGCGGTTCGGTGGGGACCCGAAGGCACAGGAGGCACCTGAGCCAGGTCTGGGCAGAAGGGCCGCGTCCAGGGCCTCAGGGTAGGCAAGACCTGCGGGCTGAGCTGGGGCCTCAGCAGCGCTGGCCATGGGGCAGGCCAGCCCAGAGCTGTGGCAGCAGGGACACTGCGCTCAGCTGGGAAGGAGGCCTGGGGGAGGGGTTGGGGTGGAGCAGCGCGGGGAGGGGCGGCGCAGAGCCCAGCTCCCAGGCCAAGCCGCCCTGGGCTGTCGGGCACAGGGTCAGGGACATGGGGAGACCAGCAGCGCCACCGGCCAGGCCGCGCCTGAGTCACTCAGGATGCACAAGGCTCAGGAGCCCAGCTGCGCCGCCCGGGGCCACAGCAGAATGGGTCACAGGGACTCCGCCTCCCCTGCAGCATTTCCTTGCCTTCTGTCCCCAGCTCCGGAGAACTGGCAAGCAGCAGCCAAGGACCCTGGGAGTTAGCTCCTGCTCTAAAACCAAAGGATGGGACTCAACTCTCTAATTCGATTCTTTGCACAGAAGTATGACTGGTCTGAATGACTTGGTCTGAATTCTTTGCATTATAAGCAGCTTTACCATGAGATGAACTATCAGTAAAAACAGTGACTGCTCTAGGAATAGGTTTCTGCCTATTTCAACTAAGTTCCACTGAATATTCTTTGATTTTCATTTGCTAATTTAAATCAGTCTAAAATAAGACTTATTTCCTAACTTCCTTTCTCACTGGGGACAGTAAATGAAACTAATAGGATTTCTGCTATCAGTCTTTGAGTATCTACACTAATAAAAGAGAAACATGGTAATTGGCATACGACTGCTACCCTTTTCATTGGCTAATCATCGAGATATGCAAATTAACTGTCAGCCAAGATGGCGGCAGGCAGCCAGGCAGCTTGAAACTAACATGCAGCTTGCTTGCCTCAGTGAGGGAGGATCATTGGAGGAAACCAACTTTCCCGCCTGCGGCTGCAGGCCTCGGAGCAGGCAGTTTAAGAAACATTGTAACAAATACCGCTGGACTTCAACCAGCAGATTCGCAACATTGTAAGCAAAGGCCAGAACCTACTTTCAGCTGCAGAGGCCTAAGAGCTGGAGCCAAGCCCCAAGGTAAAGCTGGCCCAGAATAAAAAAAAAAAGAAAAGAAGGAGGGGTTGGGAATTTCAGTCACTCCCAGCCTGAAAACAGCCCTCAGCCCCTCACCCAGACTGGCCAGGCATCCCAGTGGTGACCCCCACCCTGATCCAGGACACCCTTCAGGGCAAACCAGCCAGCCCCACCCATGCACCAGGCCTCTACCCTATATAGTAAAAGGGTAATATGCCTCCCGGCACCGGGATCAGCATGACAGGGGGCAGCGCCCAAACCCCCGATCGCTCTGCGGCTCTGTGTGTGACAGGGGGCGGGGCCCCAAATCCCTGAGCAGCCCTGCTCTGTGCCTGATAGGGGGGAGCTCCCCAATCCCTCCCCCACGGGTCCTGCTCTGTGTGTGATGGGGTAGAGCCATAACCTCCCCATCGGCCCTGTCCTCAGTGTGAGAGTGGTGGTGCCCCAACCCCCTGATTGGCCCTGCTCTGTGTGTGACGGGGTCAGCGCCCCAACCCCCTGATTGGCCCTGCTCTGTGCGTGACAGGGGGTGGCGCCGCAACCTCCCCATCTACCCAGCCTTGAGTGTGACAGGGGACGGTGCCCCGACACCCCAATTGGCCCTACCCTGAGCATGACTGAGGGTGGCATCACAACCTCCCAATCTGCCCTGCTCTGTGCATGATGGGGCAGTGCCCCAACTCCCCAATCAGCCCTGCTCTGATCCCGACCAGGGGCTGCACCTAGGGATTGGGCCTGCCCTCTGCCACCCGGGAGCAGGCCTAACCCAGCAGGTAGTTATCTCCCCAAGGGTCCCAGACTGCCAGAGGGCACAGGCAAGGCTGAGGGATCCCCCTCCCAACCGAGTGCACAAATTTTTGTGCACTGGGCCTCTAGTATTGACATAAGCTTTGTTTAGGGAGGCAAAATGGAAATTGTTTACTTTTCTTTTTGAGGCCTAATACATTTATTTTTAATTGCAGTTTTCTAGATATTTGAAGGGAATCTCCTCCTGTTTTTTCTTCCAGAGTAATTTCTAGGCCACAATTTGGGAGTTTCTTTTAAAAGTTTATTTATTTCTTTTAAATAGAGCTACAAACTTAGTTCCTTTTAAGAAATACCTCTAAAAGAGAGGTATGCTGGCCAATACTGCAATGCATACAGATTAAGTAAAAGTAAGTCTCTTTTTTTATGGTGTCTTATTAATGGTGAGATTTAATATTTGAATAACTTTTTGTTTACCTTGTAAATAGTAGCAGAAGAGACTTAAAAATGTCTCCTTTTTCTTAAGCTTAAAATTTACTTTTAAACAGCATTCTTTTGGCTGGTGCTCATTTACATAGGTACACTCTGGACTCTGTTAGAACCAATTGCTAATAAAATATCTGCTTCTCATATAACTGAGTTTATATGAGAACTTGATTATATTGTAAAAAGCTAATTTGTTAAGTGACTAAAGTATGCACCCTTATTGAGAAAGCAAAGTAAGTAAACTTATACATTTGACCTATGAACTACAGATGTTGCACTGCCCCCTGGCCTATCTAAAGATCAGGCTGTCAGGGCTCCCATCTTAAAATTCTGCTGCTGAATAGTCCCATGTTTCTTAAGAAGTATTCAGCAACTTTTTCCTGCCCTCCCTTAGAGGTTGAAACTTTTATAACATTTAAAATATGTGTATGTAAAGAGAACACAGTTATTAATTTTTATTTGATGAAGCTGCAAGTGATTTCAAGTATATTAGTTTGGCGTAAATTGGTTTAAAGATATTTCTTTTCCTAAAATATTTCTTTTAAGAAGAGAGTAAACCCTTGAATTATTCCAGGGCACTTGAAAACTTTCAAAGCTATCTCTTGGTTAAAGTCTTGAAATTTAACATGGAAAGACTATCACAAATATGTGTAACCCAAAGATTACATTATACATTTGTTGCAATTATTCTAAAATAGATAAATAAAATTTAAACTGGTTTTTATATTAAAAATTAATTTCAGACCATAGAATTAATCCTCTTTTTTAATCAGTCCAATAAAATATTATGTATTAGTTTGAAATTTTACCACACATAGTACACATAAGGACTACAATATCTTTTTTACTACTAATTTTTTCCAGAGAAATCACAAGAATTATTTTTCTTGATAATGAATTTCTAAACTTTACGCATTTTATAATTACAAGCATATAATTTCTGCCAATTGAATTTGAACTTTTAACTCTTGGGAGCCTTAAATTTTAGTTGGTAAGTTAAATACTTAGCATTTCTTAGATTAGTAATACCGTCACATTTTTAAGTATATATTTCCAATAAAATTAACAAAGACTTATTTAATTAATAGATTCATTTTGTGCTTTATTTTTTTCATTTTGGCACACTCAAAATAATATTTCAGTATTTTGTTATTTCAAAACATTTAGAGATTTAATAAGTTTCATTCCTTAATGTAACCAACTCCAAATTTTTAAGTTACCAAAAATTTAAAAAATATGTTTAGAGATATGAGGTTGCCAAAGAAGTAGGGGAAGAAGGGATGAAGGCCTGTAGCCATTTGAATTTTAAAACCACCACATTTTTCATTCAGAGATAAAATATAAGGTTGCTCTACCTGGTTCTCCACTTTTACAGGGAGAAGATCCACTGGACCTTTCCACCAACAGAGATTGCAGTCAGCCCTCTCCTCAGTGACTACACCCTCACCATCAATATATTTATTTATAATTATTACTGGAAAGCTTTGCCACAAAGCCTTCATTTTAGTTATATCTATCTATTTAACTTTTAACAATTTTGAGCTTCCAAAGCCAGTTATCACCATCTAAGGCGCTTTACTTTGGCAAATTTTGCAGCAGAAAAAACTTACTGGCTTTCATTGGCTTTAACGTGATCCTTGGAATATGGTCCATTATTATTTAAGAACTGCCCCTTATTATGGAAACACTAATCTTATTGCCTAAACACAGCCTGTATATTTTCCTTGTGTCATTTCACCATCTTATTAAGAAAAACAGTCTTGTGTTTGTACTATAACATCTGTGAGGAAATGGGGGTCAGTCCAAGAGGTCACCCAAAATCGGGTGGTGTGCGACTTCTCTTAAGCTAGTGTTTTTCTCTTCACGGGTACAGAAATCCCAGAGATATCCCTTAAGTTGTGAGGAATGTCTCATCTATCCAAATTTCAAATGACGGTCTGGGAAATAAAAGGAGACTTTTAATAACACTCTCGAGAGTGGGCATACATGTTACAGGATCACCAAGAGACTAGTAATTAATGGGTTGGGAGGTGTTTTAGATGTTTAGTAATGGCCTGTCCATCTACTGTTTCTTTTCTTATTAAATTAAATTGAAGTCATGCTTAATAGACTAACAATAAACAACCAAGACAGATTGATAATAATCAACAGACAAGTGACCATAATATAGAGACAAGGCTTAATGAATCAGAGTAGTTTTCATAGATATTATCCTATTCTGCTCTTCATGGCATTGGCTGTCCTCTAAAGTTATTTTAGCTAAAATCTGCCTGTCCCAAGGTGTCATATGGTAATTTTCAGACAAAGCATTAAAGAGTCCTTTTGTAAAATGACTGTTAACCCCGTTTTCTCTAGCTGCTGTGTCTTTCCACACTAGAGTGGAGGACCCAGGGCTTAGGTATTCCAGACTTTTGATCCCCAATACGAATTAGGCATAATGCAGTGCGAACAAGAGCACACATAGTTCAAGATGGCAATGTTACTTTTTTTCCCTTGAGCCTGATTTCAGAGAGAACCTTTTGATATTTTAATTTCTTTATCCTTGAGCATACAAGTAAATGTTTACAATTATTTATTTATTTATTTATTTATTTTGCTTTATAATCAAACTTTCCCTCATTATAGCCTGGCAGAAATGAAAGATTTTCCGCCCACTTTTTGTTTCACAATTTCCAAAGCTGGCATGGGCTTTGTGCACAGAGAATTTTCCCCACCTTTTCAGTGCACTTCTCAGCTTTCTGGTGAAATGTCTTCATTTTTCACTCTGGTGAAATTTCTTCTCCAGATGCCCCCCATTGGGCGCCAGAATGCTGCAACCTTTTGCAGCAAGGATTCAGGATCAGGAAAAGGAGCTGAACACAAATGAATACACTAGACAACAAATATAAGTTTAGAAGACATAGGGGGGCCAGGGAGAGACCTTTCTCTCTAGCAGAGAAGCTCTCTGAACCCCAGCACCCATCAGCTTTTATTCACTTGGATTTAGGTTTCTCATATATGCCCTTTAGCAAAGCAAACAGGGTTATCAGGTTAGGAGATTACCTTCAGCCATTTTGCCAACAGCAGGGTAATATAATGCTGATTTTTCAGCCCTGCTGAATATCAAAGTTCATTGGCCCTCTAAGGGAGATACATGTACATATACATATACATATACATATACATATACATACATATATAATATACGTATTTCTGTATATTTGTGTATATATACCTTCACACACACACACACACACACACACACACACACACACACATATATATATATATATGTACTAGAGGCCCAGTGCACAAAAATTTGTTCACTGGTGCGGGGGTGTCCCTCAGCCCCACTTGTGCCCTCTCACAGTCTGGTACCCCTTGGGAGTTGCAAATTATAAGAGTTCATTCTTTGTTACAGCAGTTGAGTTTTCCATTGTATAGATGTTCCACAGTTTTTAATCCGTGCATCTGCTAATGGGCACTTAGACTGTTTCCAAATCTTAGCTATTGTAAATTGGGCGGGTATGAACATACAGTTGCATATATCTGTCCTGATTAATGTTACTCATTTCTTGAGATATATATGCCTAAAAGAGAGAGTACTGAATCAAATGGGAGCTCCATTTTTAATTTTTTGAGAAACTCTATATGGTTTTCCACAATGGTTGCAGCAGTCTGCATTCCCACCAGCAGTGCACAAGGGTTGCTTTTTCTCTGCATCCTCTCCAGCACTTGTGGTTTTTTTATTTTTTTTTATAACAGCTATTCTGACAGGTGTGGATTGGTACTTCTCTCATTTTGATTTGCATCTCTTGGACTGTTAGTGCCTTTGAGCATTTTTTCCTATGTCTCTGGGCCTTATGTAAGTCCCCTTTCAAAAATTGTCCATTTAAGTCTATTGCCCGTGTTTTGATTGGATTGTTTATCTTCCTACTGTTAATTTGTGTGTGTTCCCTGTAAACATTGGAATTCAACACTTATCAGAGATACCATTGGCAAATGTGTTCTACTATGCAGTGGGCTTTCTTGTTGTTTTGTTCAGGATTTAGTTTGCCATGCAGAAGGTTTTTATTTTGATATAGACCATTTGTTTATTTTCCCCTTTGTGTGCGTTGCCTTCGGAGCTGTGTCAGTAAAGATATGCTAAGACATATGTGTAATATTTTGCTGCCTATGCAATCTTCTAAGATTTTTTTATATAGATTCCCAACTAACGTTCAAGTCCTTTCTCCACTTTGAGTTTATTTTTGTGTAAGGTGTATGTTGGTGGTCTAGTTTCATTTTCTTCCTTGTTTCTGTCTGATTTTCATCATTTATTGAAGAGACTGTCTTGACTCCATTGTATGCTCTTGCCTCCTTTGTAAATTAATAATAGAGCATAATGACTTGGGTCCACTTCTGGGTTCTCTGTTCTATTTCAGTGGTGTATATGTCTTTTCTAGTGGCAGTAGCAGGCAGTTTTGAGAATGGTGGCTTTATAATATAGCTTAATATCTGGTATTGTGAGCCTTCCATATTTTTTTCTTGTTCCCTGGATGGCTGAGGCTATTTTTACTCCATAGGAATTCTTGGAGAGTTTGTTCTTTGTGAATTATTCTGTTGATATATTAATGGAGATTACATTGAATCTATAAATTGCTTTGGGTAGTAAGGACATCTTAATGATGTTAATTCTACCAACCCATCAACAAGGTATATTAGTCCATTGTTGATATCTTTATCTCCTTTTCAATGTTCTGTCATTTTCCAAGTACAGTTCTTTTACTTCCTTCATTGAGTTTTTTCCTTAATTCTTTTACTGCAATGGTAAGTGGGATACTTTTCTTAGTTTCTCTTTTTATGAGTTCATTCTTGGTGTATCAAAAGACATATTTTTGAGTGTTAATTTTGTATACTGATACATGACCAAATTCACTAATTATGTGCTTTTCCGGTTGGGATGACTTTTATTTCTTCATGTCTGAACACTATGGGAGCACTTCCTGTACTATGTCAAACAGGAATGGTCAAAATTGGCATCACTGTCTTGTTCCTGTTCTTTTAGAGGAAATGGTTTTAGTTTTTGCCCATTCAGTATGATGTTGGCTGTGGGTTTCTCATACCTTTATCATGTTGAGGTATACTCCATCTATTACCAAGTTGCTGAGAGTTTTTATCACAATTGGGTGTTGGGTTTTTTCCAGTTCTTTTCCTGTGTCTATCGATATGATCACGAGATTTTTGTCTCTCAGTTTGTTTATGAGTTGTATCACGTTTATTGATTTGTGAATATAATACCAGCCTTGCATCCCTGGTGTATATCCCACTTGATAATGGCATTTGGTCCTTTTAATATAATGCTGGATGCTATTTGCTAATACTTGGTTAAGGACTTTCGTATCTGTCATCATCAGCTATATCGGCCTGTAATTCTCTTTCTTTGTAGTGTTTTTACTTTGTTTGGGAATTAGAATAATGCTGGCCTCATACAAAGAGTTTGGAAGTATTCTTTCCTCTGATTTTCTGAAATAATTTGAGGAGTATAGATTGTAGTTTTCTGAATGTTAGGTAGAACTACCCTGTGAAGGTGTCCAGGCCGGAGCTTTTGTTGGTTGCAAGCGTTTTGATTACTGCTTCCATTTCATTAGTTGTTATGAGCCTATTCAGGTTTCTTAATTCTTACTGAATCACATTTGGTAGATTGCATTTTTTACTGACTTCATCTATTTCATCCACATTGTCCAGCATTTTGGCATATAGCTATTTATAGTATTTTGTTACAATCCTTTGAATTTCTGTGGTGCCAGTGCTTACTCCTCCACTCTTGTTTCTGATTTTACTTATTGGAATCATATGTGTTTGTTTCTTAATGAGTCTGGCTAATGGTTTATCAATTTTGTTTATCCGTTCATGGAACCAGCTTTTGGTTTCATTGAATTTTTTGTCTCTCTTATTTTTTCTGCTGTAATCTTTATTTTTTCCTTCCTTCTACTTACTCTGGGCTCTTCTTGTTGGTCTCTTTCAAATTCTTCAGTTGTAGGGATAAATAGTTTATTGCTTAATTTGGTATTTTTCTGAGATATGTCTATAGTGCTATGAACTTCCCTCTCAAAACTGCTTTTGCTGTTTCCCTGAGATTCTGTGTTGTTATTTGTTCATTTTCCTATTTTTCCAAATAATCTATGATATTTTCTTGATCTCATTGTAACAAGTTCATTGTTTATTAGCCTTCTATTTAGTCTCTAAGTGTTTAAATGTTTTTGGGTGTTTTTACTCTATTTGATATCTCATTTCACTCCACTGTGATCCAAGAAGATGCTTGATATGATTTAAAACTTCTTGAACTTGTAGGGACTTGTTATGTGTCCTACCATGTGGTCTATCTTTGGGAATGATCCATGTGCACTTGAGAAGAATGTATATTCTGCTCTGTTGGGGTGAAATGTCCTAAAATGTAAATTAAATCCATCTGATGCAGTGTGTTCTTTAGAGTCTCTGTATCATTATTTTGTCACATGGAAGACCTATCCAGTGAAGTCAGAGGAGTGATAAAAGTCTGCTACTATGACTGTCGTGTTTTCAGGCTCTCTTTTAAAGTCCCCTAGAAGTCTCTTTGTTTTTTGTTTGTTGGTTTGTTTGTTTGATATATATATCTACCTACCTGACTGACACCAGTCTGAACCCTCTTAGCCAATAGTTAAGAAATAAAGGAAGCCAAGATTATTCCACCCTATAGCTGCCTTTTGGGATATTGATTTTCAGCTCTTTATTTAGAAGCCAAAGTGTCAGAGAGAAACTTTGGGCAACCCCTACCCGCTCCTGCCCAAAAATTCAGAGAGAGAGACCTTCTTCAGAAGATTGTTGCCTTTGCCTGATTGGAATGAAACATGGTAAACAAGAGGGCTTCAGCAGATGTCTATTGGCTAGTTTGCCCTCCTCCCCTGTGACACCATCAATCAGGAGTGTGGGAGGGGTTCCCAGACATTGTTGGTCCCAGGAGGCAGGGTTATAAATTCCAGCAGCTGCAGTTCAGCTCACCCAGCACACCTCCTGAGCCACAGCTGGACAGGGAAGAGACTGGGTCCAGGCTGGCTGGGCCCAGGACCTGGAGAAGAGGGGGAAAACAGAGGGGGATGACTCAGATGAACCTGGAGCTGTGCGAGCTCCATCTGTCATTGGGCAGCTGGCCTTCAGCTGAGTGTTCCTCTCCAAACAACCAACCTCTAACCCAGAAGTTACTCTCATGGGGAGGGCTGTACCCTCTTCGAGTCCAGTCTCTTGGAGGCCCGAATCTGGGTGAAGGGATGCCGCCCAGGGATGGAGGTTCCTGCCTTTCCCTCTGGGCTCCTGGATATTTACGCCAAAAGAATTTTCAAAAGGTGTGGTTCACAGAATTCGGGACACACACTGTGGCGAATGCACTCTGGCCACCCTGAATTCTCTCCGAGATCTTTCACATCGGCTAATCCTGCAGTGTACTGGGAGTGCAGAGGCCATTGCATGTGCCTGTTAGGAAATCAGGAGCCTATTGTACAGTGGGTGTCATGGAAGCACAAGTCAGCCCCAAATGCCTTCCTGATTTGCCCTCCCTGCTTTGGATCCCTGTTTAATCTCCTTCGTCTTAGTGTCTTCACCTGAAAACAACTGACAGCATTAAAGTTCAAACTGTCATGGCATGAGTCAGACTACAACATCAAAAGGCTAAGTTTTCCTTAGTCTGTAAGGGCTGTATGATGCTTAGTTTGAGAATGCAGATTCCTTCATACTTAGGCTTACTGTAGGTGATTGTAGACAAAAGTATGTACCCCTTCCACCTCACCTCTATTTCATCCCCTCACAGGACAGGCTAGACTCAGCCTCTCTCAGCTGTGCAGGAGTGTGTGTATGCACACACACTCACACACACACACACACACACACACACACACAACACACAGCAGCTCCTTCAAAAGCATCCAGCTTCCCTCTCTTCCACTACTGAAGGGTTTTTAAGTCATGATCGTGATCATTATTATGCAGTGCTGGTTGACTGACATTTTTCATGTTTCTAAAATGAAAATACATCTTCACCACCAGTCCAGGAGAGGAAATTGTAATAAAGAACCCTGTAAAAAATACAGGAAGATATTTTACAATGACTAGCATTATCATTTTTAGTGGACATGTGGACTGCTTTAAGATATTCATAAATATGATTTGCTGATTTCCCAGGAGAGTAGGGCCCAAAAACGGTTAGTCCCTGTTCCTTATGCAGGCTTACTGTCACCTAGGAACATGGTGAACATTGTGAGGCAATGGGTGAAGCAATGGAATAAATGAATGTTATATTCACATTTAACTTTACAAGAATAGGGTTGCATTATGCAATCAGTCGGGTGGCCTGCATTTTGCTTTTGATATAACGGACCATGTCTTTTTAGTGCATCAAACTCTGCAATGCTGACAAACAACCGGATCATCATGAACATAAGGGTGGACAAACTTCAAATAGATTCCCTTTGAATTTCACCTTCCCTGGATACATCCATTGCCCTCTCTGTCACTGTGCCCCAGTGTCTCTTGCATTCTCAAATTGGCCAAGCACTTTACTCTCTCAGAAATTGTGCAGTCTGTCCTCATGCCCTGAACAGGATCCTTCCAAGCCCCTGATGGCCCCTCCTTGTACAACCCTCAGGCAGGAGTCTCCTGCCTCTGTAACTTTCCATACCAGCCCCTTTGTTCTCTTGACAGAATTAGTTACAAAGAGCCATTTGTAGATAATGGTCTTGTTGGGTTTTGCTGTGTGTGTGTGTGTGTGTGTGTGTGTGTGTGTGTGTGTGTGTGTGTTTTCTATTGTCATCCTAAACTCTGTGAGGAGAGACTGTGTGTAGCTCTGAGCATGGGATAAGCAGCCACTCAGGAAAAAAATAGTTGCCAAATGCATCAAGGAGAGAGGGGGGAGGGCTATGCTGAATCTCTAGTTCCCAGGTGAAATAGTGGAGTTGTTTCTGTTTCTGCTTTTTATCTGCTCTGCTCTAGGTGACAAACCCAAATCCACTGAGGCTGAGTGCAGTGGCCTCATTTGTCCTCATTCCTCCATCTATGTAGTTGGAAGTCTTAAACTCTGCTAGTTCATAGGCATTGGGAACGTCTGGAGGAATGGAAGGGTAGGAACACACTAGAAGCCAGCCTTACCACCCTGCTGTTACGCTCCACCCCCCTGACCTCTCCACAGCCTATGGTGAAGAGATGCAGGATCACCTGCATGACAGGGACACAGTGTCCTCAGCCCACTCTCCCTCTCAGATAAGGTCTCACAGTTTGCAGAGTCTGAATATTCCCCAAGTCTGAGTGTGGAAGAGAAAGGCAGCACAATGTGTCTGAGGCTGCCTGTGACTACTTGAGCCAAGTTAAGCAGAGACAGCGTTGAACCACACAATGACTGTTTACTCCAAGGATGCGGTCAGTATGGGGCGAGGAGTCGCTCACCCTGGAAATTCAGCTCTCAGCCTCTTGGGGAGAAGATAGCTACCTGTAGCTGCCAGCTGCAAGTGTGACATGCAAAGGGGAGGGGAGGGCCTGCTGTCTGGACCTTCAGGAGCTCAAAGGCTGACCACAAGGCTAATCTTCTATGACCTTAGCAACAGCTCAGCCCCTTCCTGGGATGAGATTGGAATGGTCAGCCTTCCTGAGGAAGACCCCAGGAGGGGGTCAGGGTGCGGGCACAGCTGCCAAATCAAAGCCTGTCCTGTGCCTGGTCTCTTCCCCAAATGCAGTTCTTTTCTGAGTAATGGGCCATGGAGGCAGCCTATGTTTTCAGTAGAGCCTGTTTCATCCTCCAGTGTCCCAGGGCCTCGTATTTATAGTTTGTAAGTAATGATTAAACAACTGCGGCTCTATTCTTATTACAAGCCCTTCCTCACTAAGAGAAGCTGATTT
The DNA here is from genome assembly GCF_964212035.1 of Myotis nattereri. Lineage (NCBI taxonomy): Eukaryota > Metazoa > Chordata > Mammalia > Chiroptera > Vespertilionidae > Myotis > Myotis nattereri. The sequence continues at coordinate 19,574 of NW_027669615.1, read as the reverse complement.
CCAAGGACGCCCAGGAGATGCCTCAGGCCAGCTTGGATGACAGGGCTGGGCCTCAGCTTTGCTCTTCCCCTCTCCCTCTCTCCTCACAAGCCTGACTTTTGTCTCCTAAAGAGACTATGGAAAAGCAGGCAGCAAAACCTGCCAGACTGAGCATGCCAGGCCCCCTGTGCGCCCTGGAGGCGCCACCTGAGAGGAGAGCCCTGGGTAAAGGTTCAGCTAAGGGGCAGCTCTGCCAGTGCCTGAGCACCAGGCTGTGGCTGGTGCCTCCCCACCTCTCCTCAGCTTTGTTGGCCTGCTCCTCCTCAGGAGCCTCCTGCCCACTCCTTCTGCTTTCAGGCCCAGGTGTGACTTTGCCAAAGGGATTTGTTGGTGAGAGGAGAACCCCTTCCTGAGGGGGGAGGAAGGCAGGGAGGCTGCCATCACCTGAAGGCTTAGGGGAGGTGAGCAGAGCAAAGGCTGGATTCCAGGCTTGTCAAAGAGCTCTGATGACCCAAACCCCAGGGGTAGACTGAGGAGGGCACCTGTGGAGAGAGAAAATGTAATTGCATCTGGCCAGCTCTCCTCTGCCCCGGGGGTTACTAAAATGTCCCCATCCAGACAGTAGGGACAGTGGGCTAGCCCAGGGCAGGGCGCTCTTTTCTAGACAGAGGGCTGCGGTGGGGTGGGAGTGGGGCGCCAAGCCTGGCCAGGGAACAAGGTAGGTAAGTGGCAGCCACAACCACAGAGGGAAAGGGGTCCCCAGAAACACAGACAGGGTGTTGAGTGGGAGGTTAGCTGGGGTTCGTGGCCTCCTGTTTCTCCCTCCACATCGGGACCGCCCCCACCCTCATGCCTGGAAGCACAGGGTTTCCCTGACAGCCACCCACCCTCTGCCACCCCTTGCAACCTGGTGGGTGTGGCACAGGCGCCCCTGTCCCCACCTTCTCTGGGCCTGTTAAGACATGACCCCCCTCCAGCTCCCTGATCTTGGGTTGCTCCTGATCTCGTGATCTCGCGAGATTTCGCCCCCAAAGGAACCAGGGCGCAGCCCCAGGAAGCTTGCCAGGCAGCGCCCCCCACTGCTTCCTTCCCTCCAGCCTCCCAACTTAGCTGGAGACCACGCTGTGAGGAGCGTGGCCTGTTGAAAAGGTAATCGCACACCCTGGGTTCTTGCTGTCTCCAGGGGTGAACTTTCTGTTGCGGGGGTGAACTGCTCTAGTCACTGGCAACCCGCAGCCCCTCCCGCTCCGGCTTTTTCTATCTGAAAATGAGTTCCCACCTGGTTGTCCTGAAGGCCTGAGGTCCAAACCTGGCTCGCTGGCGTGAGGCCTTCCGCTTGCTGCGCAGGAGTGGGAGCTCGCTGAGGGGACTTACACGCAACAATTCATGGAACTCTGGCGTCGGCCTTTATTGTGTGACCTCAGCTGGCCGAGTTTGCAGTTGACCAAGGGGGCCCCCACAGGCCCCGGCGCCAACTCCCCCGGGATCTGGGTCCTCAAGTCTGTGGGCTCTCAGGCCAGCCCAGCCCTGCTCAGGGCGTGGGAGACAGAGAGGGGGCAGAAAAGTGGCTGCTGGACAGTGGAGAGGGCGCTTTCCGCAGAGCACCAGGGCCGTCACTCATCATTGTCCTCTGGTTCAGCTGGTGAGAAAGCGCTGGTCAGGCTGGGACATAAGAGGTGATTCCCACTGAGAGCGGCAGAGCCCTCTCCTGGTGTGAGTGTGCGGGTGCCTGAGTGTGCGTGAGTGTGTGTGAATTCTCACCTGATGATATGTTCCTGGGTTCCTTTTCATTCTTATTACTAATTAAGGTATTACATATGTGTTCTTATCCCCCACTGCTCCCACACCCCCACCCCCACCCCGCAAGCATGTCCTCACGCTCACCACCACCCTTGGTGTTTGAGTCCATTGGCTAGGCTTATAGGCATGCATACAAGCCCTTTGGTTGATCTCTCCCCCTTAACCCCACCCTCCCCTACCTTCCCTCTGAGGGTGATGGTCTGATCCATGCTTCTCTGTCTCTGGATCTGGTTTTGTTCATCGGTTTATGTTGTTCATTATAATCCACAGATGAGTGAGGTCATGTGATATTTCTCTTTCTCAGACTGACTGGCTTTGCTTAGCATAATGCTCTGCAGCTCCATACATGCTGATGCAAATGGTCAGTGCCCCTTCCTTTTTTGCAGCAGTGTACTATGCCAGTGTGTAGATGTACCACGGCTTTTTAACCCACTCATCTGCTGACGAGCACTTAGGCTGTTTCCAAATCTTAGCTATTGTAAATTGTGCTGCAGTGAACATAGAGGTACATGTATCCTTTCAGATTGGTAATTCTAGGTTCCTGGGATATATTCCTAGAAGTGGGATCACTGGGTCAAATGGAAGTTCCATTTTTAGTTTCTAGAGGAAACTCCATACTGTTCTCCATAGTGGCTGCACCAGTCTGCATTCCCACCAGCAGTGAAGGTGGGTTCCTTTTTCTCCCCATCCTCACCAGCACATGCCCTTTGTTAATTTGTTGATGATAGCCATTCTGACAGCTGTGAGGTGGTACCTCATTGTCCTTTTGATTTGCGTCTCAGATGATTAGTGACTCTGAGCATTTTTTCATGTGTCTCTTGGCCTTCCTTTTGTCCTCTTTGTAAAAAATATCTATTTAGGTCCGTTGCCCATTTTTGTGATTGGTTTGTTTATCTTCCTTTTGTTAAGTTGTATGAGTTCCCTGTAAATGTTGTAGATGAAACCCTTATCAGAGAGAACATTGGCAAATATGTTCTCCCATGTAGTGGCCTTTGTTGTTGTCTTGTTGATGGTTTCTTTTGCTATGAAGAAGCTTTTGATTTTGATGTCATCCCATTTGTTTATTTTAAGTTTATTTTCCATTGCCCCAGGAGCTGTGTCTGTGAAGAGATTGCTTCCGTATATATCTGAGACTCTGCTGCCTATGGATACCTCTATTATTTTTATGGTTTCCAGCTTTATGTTCAAGTTATTTATCCATTTTGAGCTTATATTTATGCATGGTTTCAGTTGGTGGCCTAGTTTCATTTTTGCATTTGTCTGACCAAATATCCCAGCACCATTTATTGAAGACACTGTCTTATCTCCATTGTATGTTTTTGCCTCCTTTGTCAAGTATTTATTGAGCTTGGTGGTTTGAATTGATTTCTGGGTTCTCTATTCAATTCCAATGGCCTATATGTCTATTCTTGTGCCAGTGTCAGGCAGTTTTGAGCACAGTAGCTTTGTAATACAGCTTGATATCTGGTATTGAGATCCCTCCTACGTTGTTCTCCTTTCTCAAGATTGCTGCCACTATTCGTGGTCTTTTTTTAATTCCAGATGGATTTTTGGAGGGTTGGTTCTAGGTCCGCGAAATATGCTGTTGGTATTTTAATGCGGAGTGCATTGAATCTATAGATTGCTTTGGATAGTATAGCCACTTTAATGATGTCATTTCTACCAATCCATGAACAAGGTATGTTCTTCCATCTGTTTATGTCTTCCTCTACCTCTTTTTTCAACATCTTCTAGTTTTCTGAGTGGAGGTCTTTTACCTCCTTAGCTAAGTTTATTCCTAGCTTTCTTAATTTTTTTGGTGGGATGGTAAATGTGATACTTTTTTCAATCTCCTTTTCTGTAGGTGTATTAAAATGCCACTATTGGTGTATAAAAAATGCCATATATTTCTTGGCGTTAATTTTGTACTCTGCTACATCGCCGAGTTCATTTATTAAGTTTACTAAACTTTTGAAGGAGTGTTTGGGTTTTTCTATGAACAGTATCATGTCAATTGCAAATAATGACAATTTACTTCTACTTTTCCAATTTGGGAACCATTTATTTACTTTTCTTGTGTGATCACTGTGACTAGGACTTCCAGTACTGTGTTGAACAGGAGTGGTGAAAGTGGGTGTCCCTTTCTTGTTCCTGTTCAAGAGGGAAATGGTTTTAGTTTTTGCCCATTGAGTATGATGTTGGCTGTAGGTTTGCCATATAAGGCTTTTATTATGTGGAAGGATGATCCTTCTATTCCTACTTTGCTGACTGTTTTTATCAGAAAAGGCTGTTGCAGTTGGTCAAATGCTTTTTCTGCACCAGTTGATATGATTGTGTGGTTTTTCTCTCTCAATTTGTTTATGTGATGTTTCATGTTCATTGATTTGCAGATATTGTACATACTTGCATACCTGGAATAAATCTCACTTGGTCATGGTGTATGATCTTTCTAATGTAATGCTCTATCCGGTTTGCTAGAATTTAGGTGAGGATTGAAGCATCAATGTTCATCTGGAATATTGGACTGTAAGTCACTTTCTTTGTGTTGTCTTTTTCTGGTTTTGGGATTATGGTAATGCTGGCTTCATGAAAAGATCTTGGAAGTATGCTGTCCTCTTGAATTTTTTGAAATAGTGTTAGAAAGATTGGTTTTAGTTCTTCTTTGAATGTTTCGAAAAACTCCCCTGTGAAGCCATCTGGTCCAGTGCCAGCCACTCATGTGCTTGCTGCTCTCTGCTGGGTGTCAGCAGCTTCCTAGCTTGTCACACACAGCACCTGGCCCTTCATTCACTTTTTATTGCTATTCCTTTCTTTTTCTTCTACCTTCCACTCTTCTAACTTGGGCCCATCAACGAGGGAGCTCATTTTCCCATTTTTAAGTACATTTCTTATTGATTTCAGAGAGGAAGGGAGAGGGAGAGATGGATAAAACATCAATAATGAGACAAAATCATTGGTTGGCTTTCTCCTGCACATCCACCTGGGGATCCAGTTGTGAACTCCGGCCCCTGCTCCAACTGAGAATTGAATTATATCCTCTTGGTTCATAGGCCTACTGAGCCACACTGGCCATCACACTCTGCTTCTTCTAGTGGGAAGAGAAAATGCTAAAGTCTCTGTAACAGTCGGTGAGCTCCCCACCCCCCCAAAAAAGAGGATAAGAGAACAAGGCTCAGAAAAGGTATATCTCTTACTGCAAACGCTCTCTTTCTCATCCTCTCTCTCTCCTATTACGTCTCCCTCTCCCTGTCCCTCTGTCTGACATGCACCTTGTTTTCCCATCCCAACCTTCACAGGAAATAGTGTCCATAATGGGAATCAGAACCTTTGGAATTTGGGGAAAAGTATACAAATGGGCAGGTTCTGAGGGAGGAAGGACATAGGCAAAACATCCTGTGGTCTGGGTGTTAATTCCTCTGCACAAAGAGATCGTGCCCATTACCTTGTGTGGAGATTCACCTGTGGGGCCAACTTATGTAAAGCTCCTGTCAGCATGTCCTCCTCTGGAATTGCCCACTGGTATTAGCATTGATGGTATTTATTAACCACCAGATGCAAGATAAGGAAGAAAATAAAAGTCAGTGCACCCTGGCCAGTGTGTCTGGGCATTGTCCTGTGCACCAGAAAGTTCACCGATTTGATTTCTGGCCAGGGCACATGTCCAGGTTGCAGGTTCAGACCCAGGCATCCAATATTGTTACTCTCTCACAGGAATGCATGCTTCTGTGTCTGTCTCTCTCCATTCACCTCTCTCTAAAGAATTAATTTTAAAAACCCACCATATTAAGACACAACAAAAGAAAACTCATTGCTGCATGTTGCCTCTAAAACCAAGTGTCCTGCACTTGACGCTTTATTTGTTCTCGAGACCACAATGAGAAACCTAGCACAATTCTATATTGGAATCTGGACTTTTCAACCAAAATATTCAGAAAAGCATAGTATTAAGGCAATGAGGCTTAGAAAGCTTAGATAGAGACTACATCTGTGAAGATGGGCACAGAAGGGGCCTGTATAGGAGGTGACTGCTGGTGCACAGGCATCTTGTACATGAAGGCCCTATGGGCAGGGTCTCTATGCCATCAGAAAGCAAACGGGGAGAGCAAGGCACACACAGTATTCCTTACTACTAGAATGTACCCCAGAGTCCAACAATCTGCCCAGCAGTCAGGCAGGCTGGATACAGGGCAGCTGGAGCACACGAATGTCAAAGGGAAGACTCTCAATAAAGAAGAGCCAAAGCCTGGCCTGCTTGTCTCAGTGGATGAGTTTCGACCTGTGAACCAGGAGGTCAGGGTTCAATTCCCAGGTCGTGACATGCCGATTTTGTGGGCTTTTAGACCAGTAGATGTCTTGTAGGAGGCAGCCAATCAATGATTCTCTCTCACCATTGATGGTTCTAACTCTTTCTCCCTTTCCCTTCCTCTGTGAAATCAATAAAAAAATATATATCTAAAAGTATGTACATAGCTTAGGGTTTTGATACCCTGAATATCCGTTTAGAAATACAAGAAGGAGCCTTTTGTCATGGTCAGGATTTCTTTTTTTTTTTTAGCAGTCTTTTTTTTTTTTTAATATATTTCATCGACTTTTTACAGAGAGGGAGGGAGAGAGATAGAGAGTCAGAAACATCGATGAGAGAGGAACATCGATCAGCTGCTTCCTGCACATTTCCCACTAGGGATATGCCCGCAACCAACGCACATGCCCTTGACCGGAATCAAACTCGGGACCCCTCAGTCCTCAGGCCGACGCTCTATGCACTGAGCCAAACCGGTTTCGGCGTCATAGTCAGGATTTTTATGCTGTTCCTTCTTCCCCTTTAATCTTCCTTTCTAGTCCACTTCCCCATGGGATTGTATATAAAGTGATCTATTTCATGCTGGGACGTTTTGTATTGTTTGTCTTGTTGTATTTCTCTGTACCATAATACGTTATCAATACAAACCTACAGTGGAAAAATTAGGCTGAGTAAATTGGGCATCCAAATGGCTTTATTAAGTATTTCACCAATCCAGGAGCATACCAGCTGGCAATGAAAAATGGGCTCACTGAGCCATACCATCCATGGTTTGTTCCACCACACAACGCGCAATCTGACAGGCTAGATTTTAAAATCCTTAAAAAGTTGAGGTCCCAGCTTCCAAAATTTTCAACTAATTTCACATACACTATTTCAATAAAAAGAATGTTAAAAAAACACACATTATTGGGGTAATATTTAAAATTGAAGTTGGAAGGCTTGTTGATAACTATACACTCAACAGTCCAAGAGGTGAGTTTTTAAAAACCTTTCCCATTCATGATGTTTGTTTATATTCACTAATAAAAATACTGAGGATTCAAGATAACTCAGAGTTTGAGTGATCATACCCTTTGTGGTGCATTAAATGTCAAATAGTTGCAGAGAAAGTGCATGAATAGTTCACCAATAAAATACATATCACAATCTAGGGGCGCTTTTGTTTACTCCATCCAGAAGCATAGTCCGGAAAGCTAACTGGTTCCATTTAAGTGGTAATCTCTATTTCAATCTTAGTATAACCACTTCAGAAAGTGCTGATGTCATTTAAATAAGCAAAAGGATGCCTGCATTTATACTTCTTCAAACTTTTATATCATTCCGTATTCAATTTTTCTCTATTTCTACTATTCCTTTCAAGGTTGAGGACATACAAAATGTCACAGGAAGGAGGTCAAGAATTGTTTTGCAGCCTTGGTGGAGGTTCCCCAATCCTTTTTCCATTTAGGTTGTCCAAAGAAAATATGTAAATTGTTTACCCTTCCTAACTGGAAACAGGGCAGTATGCCATGAAGAAGTAACACACTGCTTCATTTATTTCTTTTATCATTATTGTTCAGATTATTACAGTTGTTCCACTTTTCCCCCCATAGCTCCCCTCTACCCAGTTCCCACCCCACCTTCTGCCCTTACCCTGACACTGTCCTCATCCATAGGTGTACGATTTTTGTCCAGTCTCCTCCCATGCCCCCCACACCCCCCCACATCCCTTTCCCTTGCAAAAATTTTCAGTCCACCCCCTCTCTATGCCCAATTCTATTATATTCACCAGTTTACTCTGATCAGAATTTTTATTCACTTGATTTTTAGATTCACTTGTTGATATGTATCTGTTGTTCATAATTTTTATCTTTACCTTTCCTTCTTCTTCCTCTTCTTAAAGAATACCTTTCAGCATTAATTATAAAAAAATATGGAACGCTCCATGAATTTTGATGTCATCCTTGCGCAGGGGCCATCCTAATCTTCTCTGTATTGTTCCAATTTTAGTATATGTTCTGCCGAAGCAAGCACAGTTCTCTTTCTTTTTTAATAACTATATGTATCATTTGGAAACATTAAGATCTCAGTATGTTTTTAAAAGAATGAATGAATGCACTCTTTCATGAGCCGATAGTCTTCTTATTTTAAGTTTATAATAGTCTTTTTTTTTCTTTATTTTATTTTATTTATATTTTATTTTATTGCTCACAGTCTTACAAAGGGTATTGCAAATGTGTCCCTTTTTTCCCCCCGACCTTGACAATCCCCTGGCCTTCCCTACCCCCCAGTGTCTTATGTCCATTGGTTATGCTTATATGCAGCATACAAGTCCTTTGGTTGATCTCTTACCCACCTCCCTCCTGCACCCCACTCCTTCCCGGCCTTCCTGCTACAGTTTGACAATCTGTTTGAGGCTGCTCTGCCTCTGTATCTATTATTGTTCAAAAGTTTATAATGGTCTCTATTATCCATGAATGAGTGGTATTTTTCCTTCACTGACTGGCTTATTTCACTTAGCATAATGCTCTCCAGTTCCATCCATGCCTTTGCAAATGGTAAGAGTTCCTTCTTTTTTACAGCAGCATGGTATTCCATCATGTAGATGTACCACAGTTCTCTAATCCATTCATTTACTGATGGGCACTTAGGCTGTTTCCAGATCTTAGCTATGGTGAATTGTGCTGCTATGAACATATGGGTGCATATATCCTTTCTGATAGGTGTTTCTGGTTTCTTGGGATATATTCCAAGAAGAGGGATCACAGGGTCAAATGGGAGTTCCATTTTTAGTTTTTTGAGGAAGTTCCATACTGTCTTCCATAGTGGCTGCACCAGTCTGCATTCCCACCAGCAGTGCACAAGTGTTCATTTTTCTCCACATCCTCTCCAGCACTTGTCGTTTGTGGATTTGTTGATGATAGCCATTTTGACAGGTGTGAGATGGGACCTCATTGTTGTTTTGATTTCCATCTCTCAGATGATTAGTAACTTTGAGTATGTTTTCATATGTCTCTTGGCTTTCTGAATGTCCTCTTTTGAAAGGTGTCTATTTAGGTCCTTTGCCCATTTTTTGATTGGATTTCTTATGTTCCTTTTGTTAAGTCGTATGAGTTCCCTATAAATTTGGAGATTAGGCCCTTATCAGATATGACATTGGCAAATATGTTTTCCCACACAGTGGGTTTTCTTGTTGTTTTGTTGATGGTTTTTTGCTGTGCAGAAGCTTTTTATTTTGATGTAGTCCCATGTGTTTATTTTCTCTTTAGTTTCCAATACCCTAGGAGCTGTATCAGAGAAGAAATTGCTTCGGCATATGTCTGAGATTTTGTTGACTTTAGATTCTTCCAGTATTTTTATGGTTTCCTGTCTTACATTTAAGTCCTTTATCCATTTTGAGTTTATTTTTGTGTATGGTGTAAATTGTTGGTCTAGTTTCATTTTCTTGCATGTATCTGTCCCATTTTCCCAACACGATTTATCTTGACTCCATTGTATGTTCTTGCCTCCTTTGCCACATATTAATTGAGCATATTGGTTCCGGCCGATTTCTGGGCTCTCTATTCCATTCCATTGATCTATATGTCTGTTCTTGTGGGAATACCAGGCAGGTTTGAGAACAGTGGCTTTGTAATACAGCTTGATATCTGGTAGTGAGATCCCACCTACTTTGTTCTTTCTCAGGATCGCTACAGCTATTCGGGGACCTTTTTATTCCAGATGAATTTTTGGAGAGTTCGTTCTAGGTCTGTGAAATATGCCGTTGGTATTTAATGGGAAGTGCGTTGAATTTATAGATTACTTTGGGTAGTGTGGACATTTTAATGATTTTGATTCTACCAGTCCAAGAACATGGTCTGTTCTTCCATCTGTTTATGTCTTCCTCTATCTCATTTTTCAACACACTGTAGTTTTCTGAGTAGAGGTCTTTTACCTCCTTAGTTAAGTTTATTACAAGGTAGCTTAATTTTTTTGGTGCGATGGTAAATGGGATTATTTTTTTAGTCTCTCTTTCTGTAAGTTCACCATTGGTGTATAGAAATGCCATCCATTTCTTGACCTTAATTTTGTATCCTGCTACATTGCCGAATTCATTTATTAAGTCTAATAGTTTTTTGATGGAGTCTTTAGAGTGTTTTATCTCTAATATCATGTCATCTGCAAATAAGGAGAGTTTTACTTCTTCTTTTCCAATTTGGGTGTCTTTTATTTCTTCTTCTTGTCTAATTTCAATGGCTAATACTTCCAGTACTATATCGAACAGAAGTGGTGAGAGTGGGCATCCCTGTCTTGTTCCTGTTCTTAGGGGAAATGGTGTTAGTTTTTGTCCATTGAGTATGATGTTGGCTGTGGGTTTGTCATATATGGCTTTTATTATGTTGAGGTATGATCCTTCTACTCCCACCTTGCTGAGAGTTTTTATCAAAAATGGGTATTGGATTATGGCTAATGTTTTTTCTGCATCAATTGATATGACTATGTGGTTTTTTCTTTCAATTTGTTTATATGATTTATCACATTTATTGATTTTCGGATATTGTACCATCCTTGCATCCCTGGGAAAAATCCAGCTTGGTCATGGTGTATGATCTTTCTGATATACTGCTGGATCCGATTTGCTAAGATTTTGTTGAGGATTTTGGCATCTTTGTTCATGAGGAATATTGGCCTGTAATTCTCTTTCATTGTGTTGTCTTTACCTGGTTTTGGTATTTGGGTGATGCTGGCTTTATAGAATGATCTTGGAAGTGTTCCTTCCTCTTGGATTTTTTTTAGTAGTCTGAGCAGGATAGGTTTAGTTCTTCCTTGAATGTTTGGTAAAACTCCCCTGTGAAGCCGTCTGGCCCGGGCTTTAGTTTGTTGGTAGTTTTTTGATGACTGCTTCAATTTCTTGCATAGTTATTGGCCTTTTGAGATGTTTTGATCCTTCCTGATTGAGTTTTGGAATGTTGTATTTTTCTAGGAATATGACCATTTCCTCCGGGTTGTCTAATTTGTTGGAGTTGAGTTGTCCATAGTATTTTTTAACAATCATTTATATTTCTGTGGGGTCTGTTGTTATTTCGCCTCTATCATTTCTGATTTTGTTTATTTGGGTCCTCTGTCTTTGCTTCTTGGTGAGCCTGGCTAGAGGTTCATCAATCTTGTTCATCCTTTCAAAGAACCAGCTCTTGGTTTCATTGATTTTATATATATATATTTTTGATCTCTATGTCATTTTTTTCTGCTCTAATCTTTATTATCTCCTTCCTTCTGCTCACTCTGGGGTTTTCTTGTTGTTCTCTTTCTAGTTCTTTGAGTTGTAGAGTTAGATGATTTACTACCATTTTTTCTTGTATTTTGAGATAGACCTGTAGAGTTATAAACTTCCCTCTCAAGATTGCTTTCATTGTGTCCCATAGGTTTTGGATTGTTGTGTTTTCATTGTCATTAGTTTCCAGGATGTTTTTAATTTCTTCTTTGATCTCATTGGTAAACCAATCAATATTTAATAACATGCTATTCAGCTTCCAAGTGTTTAAGTATTTTGGGTTGTTTTTATTGTCGTTTATTTCTAATATTATGCCATCGTGATCTGAGAAGATGCTTGGTATGATTTCAATCTTCTCGAATTTGGGGAGACTTTGTTTGTGTCCTGATATGTGGTCTATTTTTGAATATATCCCATGAGCCCTTGAGAAGAATGTATATTCTTTGGCTTTGTGGTGCAGTGTTCTCAAGATATCAATTCAATCCATCGGGTCCAGTGAGTCATTTAATATTGCTGTTTCTTTGCTGATTTTTTTTCTAGAGGATTTAATCAGTGATGGAGGTGGTGTATTAAAGTCCCCTACTATGATTGTATTGTTGTCGATCTCTCCTTTGATATCTTCCAGGAGGTTTTTTTTTTTTGTGTGTGTGTGTGTGTTTTTGTTTTTTTTAATGTATCTGTGTGCTCCTGCATTGGGTTCATATATGTTTATCAGGGTTATATCTTCTTGTTTTATTGATCCCTTTAGTATTATGAAGTGGCCTTCCTTATCTCTTGTTATGGCCTCACTTTGAGGTCTATTTTGTCTGATATGAGTATAGCTACCCTAGCTTTTTTTTGTTTCCATTTACCTGAAAGATATATTTTCATCCCTTCACTTTCAGACTGTGTGAGTCCCTTCTTCTGAGGTGGGTCTCTCATAGACAGCAAATGTATGTGTCATGTTTGGTTTATCCATTCAGCCACTCGATGTCTTTTGGTTGGAGCATTTGGTCCATTTACGTTTAAATTTATTATTGAAAGATACTTGTTGTAGCCATTTCTTTTTGTGTGTGGCTGTTTTCTTTCTGAGCTTTTTATTTCTTCTTTTTGCACCAGTTCCTTTCGCATTTCTTGCATACTGGCTTGGTGGTGATAAACTCCCTTAGCCTTTTTTTGTCTGTGAAGCTTCTTATTTCCCCTTCAACTTTGAATGATAGCCTTGCTGGATAGAGTATTCTTGAATTCAGTCCTTTACATTGCATCACTTGCAAATATCGTCCTTTTTTTTTTTTTTTTTTGCCTGATGTTTCTCTTGAGTAATCATTTGATAATCTAATGGGAGATCCCTTGAATGTAACTTTCAGTCTCTCTCTTGCAGCCTTTAAGATATTCTCTTTGTCCTGAACTTTTGCCATGGTAATTATGATGTGTCTTGATGTGTTTCTTTTCGGGTTCACCTTGTTTGGGACTCTCCGTGCTTGAGTGTTTTTTTTCTTCCCCACCTCAGGGAAGTTTTCTGATATTATTTCTTCCAGTAGGTTTTCTAACCCTTGTTCCTCTTGCTATAGTCCTGGCACCCCTATTATTCGTATGTTGTTTCATTTCATGTTGTCCAATAGTTCCCTTAGGCTCTCCTTCTCTCTTTTAATTTTTTTTCTCCAGTTGCTGTTCAGTTTGGGTGTGTTTTGTTTCCCTGTCTTCTAATTTGCTAATTCGGTCCTCCATTTCTCCTAGTCTACTGTTGAAACTTTCAATGGTGTTTTTTTATTGCAACTTCATAAAGGGACCTTCTAGTCTTGCTTCTTCCCCAAACCCACCATTTGATTTTACCCATTCTTAAATAACAGAAGACCTACTTTTTAAAAATTAAATATCATCCATTTCTTAGTATCATTTTCAGTCTCTTTTGGTGCACTGGGATTTTCAGTCATTTTTTTTTCATTCACTTTTTCTATGCTTTAATAAATCTTTTGCACAGGTAAGTACATTTAGTTGGAGCTATAAGACAACATCAAAACAGACAAAAAAGAGGCATTCTGGATCTTATCAAAATAACTATATTGAGGAAATTCTTGACTAAATCTTACCTTCAGAAATACGTCCACGCCTTCTCCCACTTAAAACAATTTGTAACCTTCCACTTACAGTAAAATAATTTATAGTATAGTTAACCTTGAACATCGTTTTATATTCTTTAAAAGCATTACTTCAAAACCCAGAAAATTCTCCGAAAAATTCTACAAGTAAATAGCAAATGTTATTGTACCTGAGCTTATGAATTTAAAATTTTCAGTCACAGTGGCTGCAGAATTTTTTCAATGTTGGTTTTATAATATGTAGGCAGCATAATGTATCTGTGTGTTTTGTTGTTGCTAATCCAAGTAGAGGACCTTTTTCTATTGTTTTTTTTTTCAACAGAAAGCATGGAAGGGGAGGTAGGAGTGAGGAGAGAGAGAGAGAGAGAGAGAGAGGGAGAGAGAGAGGGAGAGAGAGAGAGAGACATCATGGTTAACATTACTTTGGAATGAGCATACACCATGACAAAGTGGATACGTTCTGGGGAAGTAGGATAATACAACATCCAGAAATCAATAAACATGATGCATCACGTAAACAAATTGAGAGATATTCATAGGAATTGATGCAGAAAAAGCATTTGATAGAATCCAACACCCAATCCTATATAATAAGACAGAAACATGCAAATTAATCATCCCTCTGCTATGCTCAAGCCACACCTACACGCCACACCCACAAGCCAATCAGGAGTGTGTTTACAAATTAACCCAACTAAGATGATGGTGGCCATGGAGCTGGAGTAAGCAGGAGGCTTGGGTTACTCCCGGCGATGGAGGAAGCCAAGCTTCCCGCCTGCTCTGGCAAGCGCTTGGCTTCACTCAATGCTAGAAAGTTTCAATTATAGAAGATAAATAAATTCTGATACCTGCTTCCAGCCAACCTCTACTCAAGGACGGGCTAGGAGCCTGGGTTGCCAGGGACAATGCAGGTTTCCAGCCAGACCTGGGCTCTGCTCAAGGCTATAAGTTTCAATTATAGAAGATAGCTAAATCCCAGAAAAACAGAAAAAAGAGAAAAAGGAGAGGCTGGGAGCGTAGGTTGCCCAGGGACATGGCAGGCCTGGAAATGGCCATCAGCCCCTCACCCATGCTCGCCGGGAACCCCAGCGGGACTCTCCCACCCTGAAGGGGCTGTGAGCAGCCTGAAAATGGTTCTGAGCCCCTCACCCAGGCTGGCTACACACCCATGTGGTGACGGTCCCTACTGCGGGGCTCGGCCAGCCTGCAAATAGCCATCAGCACCTCACCCACAGTGGCCAGGCACCACAGTAGGGACCCCCCAACCCTGAAGAGGATGTGGCCAGCCTGAAAACAGCCCTCAGCTCCTCACCCAGGTGGGCCAGGCACCCCCACGGGTTGAGGATCCCCACTGGAGGGCTTCGACAGACTGCAAAATGCCATCAGCCCCTTACCCAGGTTGGACAGGCACCCCAGCGGGACCCCCACCCTGATCCGGACACACTTCAGGGCAAAACTGCCGGCCCCCACCCGTGCACCAGGCCTCTGTCCTCCTATATAATAAAAGGGTAATATGAAAATTGACCCTAACAGCAAAACGACTGGGAATTACTGGTCAATATGATGCACACTAACCACCAGTGGACAGACACTTAATGCGGGAGCTTCCCCCTGGTGGTCAGTACCCTCCCACAGGCGGAGCTCTGCTCAGCCACAAGCCAGGCTGACGACTGCCAGCACGGGACTCCTGGGCTGCCAGAGGGAGATCTGACTGCCAGCTTAGGCCTGATCCCTCAGGCATTAGGCCTTAGCCAGAAGGTGGACATCCTACAAGGATCCCAGACTGCAAGAAGGCATAGGCCTCAGGCCAGGCTGAACGACTCCCCCCCTCCCTCCCCACCAAGTGCACAAATTTTTCTGCACTGGGCCTCTACTTTTGATAAAAATTCTCAGCAAACTGGGAACAGAGGGATCATACCCTCTATATGACAAACCTACAGACAACAACATACTCAATGGGCAAAAAACATTAAGAAGAGATATAAGACGGGGATGCCCACTCTCACTTCTGTTCGACAGAGTACTGGTAGTGCTAGGCAATGCAATCAGACAAGAAGAAGTCAAACAAGGCATGCCCACTGGAAAAGAAGAAGTAAAACTGTCATTATTCACAGATGGCATGGTACTGTCCATAGAAATACATAAAGAATCCATCAAAAAACTAGGAGATTTAATAAATGAATTTGGCAATGCAGCAGGATACAAAATTAACACCCAGAATTCTATGGCTTTTTGATACACCAATAATGAACTTACAGAAATAAAAACTAAAGAAACCAAAACAAAACAAAACAAAAAATCTCATTTACATTTGCAACAAAAAGTTAACATACCTAGGAATAAACTTAACTAAGGAGGTAAAAGACCTGTTCTTGGAAAACTACAGGAAATTTAAAAGAGATAGATGAAGACAAAAGCAAATAGAAGAACACACCACATTCATGGATTGGTAGAATCAACATCATTAAACGTTCATACTACCTAGAGCAACCTACAGTTTTAATGTACTCCCCATTAAAATACCAATGGCATGTCTCACAGACCTAGAACAAAGTCTCCAAAAATTCCTATGAAATTACAAAAGACCCCAAATAGTCACAGCAATCTTGACAAATAAGAACAAACTTGGATGGATCACAATACCAGATATCAAGCTATATTACAAAGCCACCATTCTCAAAACTGCCTGTTACTGGCACTAAAACAGACATATAGACCAATGGAATGGAATAGAGAACCCAGAAGTCAATCCAAGCAGTTATGCTCAATTAATATTTGACAAAGGAGGCAAAATCATACAATGGAGTCATACTGTCTCTTCAATAATTGATGTTGGACAAATAGCACAGATACATGTAAAAAAAATGAATCTAGACCACCAACTTACACCATACACAAAAATAAACTGAAAATGGATAAAGGACTTAAAGGTAAGTGGGTAACCTTGAAAATCTTAGAAGAATCCATAGGCAGAAAAATAGCAGGCATCTGTCTCAGCAGTACCTTTACTGATACAGCTCCTAGGGCAATGGAAACTGAGGAGAAAAGAAACAAATGGGACGACGTCAAATTAAAATGCTTCTGTAGAGAAGAAGCAGCCAAAAAATACAACAACAACAACAAAACAAGGAAGTCCACTGCCTGGGAGAATATATTTACCAACGTTATATCCAATAAGGACCTATTCTCCAAAATTCATAATGATCTCATTCAAACAAAAGGAAGATTAATATTCCACTCAAAATGTGGGCATAGGATTTAGATACTTTTTGAAAGTGAACATACAGAAAACCAAGAGACATATGAAAACATGCTCCAAATCACTAATCATTCAAGAGATTCAAGTCAAAAGGACAATGAGATACCATCTCACACTGGTCAGAATGGCTATCATCAACAGTTCAACACACAACAAGTGCTGGCAAGGATGGGGTGTAAAAGGAATCCTCTTGCATTACTTGTGGGAATGCAGACTGGTGTAGCAACTATGCAGAATACTATGGAGTTTCCTCAAAAAATTGAAAAAATGGAGCTCCCATTTGAACAGCAATCCCACTACTAGGAACATATCTCAAGAAATGACAAACACCAATCAGAAAGAGCATAGGCACCCACATATTCAGAAGAAAAGCCAGTGAGAATGAAAGAAATGTGATGCAGATAGCAAAGCAATGACCTGCAGGCCCAGAGAATGAGCCCTTTTCTTGGCTTTGTTCTCCTAAGCCTTGGATCTGCAAGAATGGAGGCTACAGCCCCCTATAGCCATAAGCCTTCCCCTTGGCTCCAACTTGGACCTCAGAGACCTTCCATGTTGAAGTGCCCTCTTACCTAGATCCTATGAACCTGTTTATTATTACATTTTTATTTCTCATCCCAGGATATGTTTACTGGTGAGAGAGAGAGAGAGAGAGAGAGAGAGAGAGAGAGAGAGAGAGAGAGAGAGATATCCCTTGCTTCCCTTAATCACCCTGACCAGGAATCCAACACAAAACCGAGGTGAATTCCCTGACCTGCCAGACTAGCAACCTCTGGTGTTTGGGATCAGGCTCCAGCTCATGGAGACACCAGCCAGGACTGTGACTGTCCATTCTACCAGGGGCAAATGTGTACCAGTCTGTAAGTGACACAGAAAGCAAATTCGCCATGTGCAAACTCTGGCGCTTGCATCAATGCGAAGAGCAGGTGGTAACAGTCAGGAAAAGGACAGAGGATTATTTATACTTCAGAAGGGGGGTGCAAGGAGGAGTTTGCATGGAGGTTGGTGGCCTGCATTGGTGCTGGCGAAGGGAGGGGCGGAGCAGAATGGGGCCAAGTGCAGTCTTGCTCACTGATTGAAGTTCATGTGCAAAGAGCATCTTGTGCATGGCCAGTGCACCCAGCATAGCTGGTGCATCCTCCTTTCCACGAGGAGGCCCCAAACCCCCTGTGTAGGAGACGCACCCTATGAAACCAAGACTATGCCTAAAGGATCCAGATAAGGGACCTGGGGACATGAAGTGAGCTCCAAGCACTGCCACCTGCTTGTTGGCATCTGCCCAGTTCAGGACCAGTGCCATCTGGAGGTGGGGGGTGGGGGGGAGGGGGCGGGTCCTGCTGGGTCAGTAGACTGCTGATCTCGCCAGCACTTTGTGTCAGAAGTGTACCCGCAAGGGCCCTTCGGGTGAACACAGGAGCTTGTGTGTACAGGTGCAGGGCGGGGCGTGGGAGGGACCACGCAACCCAGGGCAGGAGTGGTGGCGAGGTGACCTCCAAGTTAAGCGTGATGCTGTGCAGAAACCGAGGTCCTAGGAGGCGAGGGCCCAGGTGCTGCTGGGGCGGAGCAGCTACTGGACATGGACCTTCTCTCCCAGGTGGTGGAAGCTGAGGCTGGGGACAAAATGAGTGCAGCAGAGGAGGCAGAGTCCCAAGTAGAAGCAGAGGCGAAGCCTGAGGAGCAGCGAGCAGAGCCAGGGCCCAGTGGGACAAGCACCTGGCCCACACTGGAGGTGCTGGCGGCCCTTCAGGTCCAGCTGAGCATTGAGAGCGCCCGAGCCAGCAGAGCCTACCTTAGGGTGAAGCGCAAGACCTCTCGGCGTAGAAAGCCCATTCTTGAGTGCAGAAGGGCCATCATCCAGTGCATCCCCAACTTCTGGGCCCAAGCTGTATCCTTGCCTGAGCCCTTCTGGCTTCACTGCTGACAAAGACCACAGGGAGTAAATGGAGGAGGAGCCAGGAGAAGGTGAAGCGGAGGAGGACAGAGGAAAGGGCCTCCCCTCCCCAGTGGCACAGCACTGGGCAAAGCGATGGCCGGCTTCTAGGTGTCAGGTCAGGAAGTATGGGCACAACGTACCACACCACAATCAGATAGTGGAAGGGCACCTTTTCTGGGCAGTGGAAAGATCCTTGGAGGTAGTGTTTTGTGTTTCTCCCTTTTTGACCAAAAAGCTCAGTGTAAACACTCAGCTCGTTTTAGCCAGGTTTAAGGCGAATGCTTCCAGTGTCCTCTCTCAACACATCAGATGCCCATAGGAATTCCAGGCAGGCTTCCTCCCTCCTTCCACAGACACACAAACACAGGTATACACAAAGGACCAGAGGTACACACACACACACACACACACACACACACACACACACCCTTTTATTGCAACTCGTGTGCAAAAAAAGGCTTATTTCCAACCCGGAATGCAGCCTTTGTGACCCACATGGACCTCTAGAAGATGTGTGCTGCCACTGTTTCTGGAGACCATACATTTCGTGTAGGCGATCCCAAGGGACAAGGCCAGGGTACATGCAGACACCCTAAGCCAGGGGTTCTCAACCTTCCTAATGCCACGACCCTTTAATACAGTTCCTCATTTGTGGTGACCCCCAACCATAAAATTATTTTCGTTGCTACTTCATCACTGTAATGTTGCTACTGTTATGAATCATAATGTAAATATCTGATAGACAGGATGTATTTTCATTGTTCGTGACCCACAGGTTGAGAACCGCTGCCCTAAGCACTGCGTCATCTGCACAGGCACACGGAGGACAGGGAGGGCTCAGAACATGTCTGGAAATGAACCCACGATTGTTAGGGCAGGTTCATGCTCAGGTGAACATGAACCCACAGGTACCATTATTGTGAGCATGTGTGAAGAAAGTGTAGTTGGTGAGGAGGTTGGAACAGGGGCAATGTCTGCCATCCACGGCCAACTCTCGTATGCCCCTAGGATGGCTC